>NW_010235308.1:0-15011 GCF_000690775.1 Eurypyga helias
AGAAAAGCACGGGGGGGGGAGCCGAGGGAGGGTGGAGGGCGGGAAATGTGCCTTAAAAACGTAGAAATGGTAAGCAGCCCTATTTTGTTTACTGCCTTGTGGAATTGGATAAGGCAGATTAGCCGGGTGTAATGCGGGTAGACCTGCGTTTCACCTTCTTGCCGCCCTCTCGCCTCCTCCCCGCCAACCCCCTTTGTCCTTTTGTGTCTGTTTTTGGTGTGATGCTGCAGACGCCACGTGGTCAGTGAAAGGGAGCTTGCCTCAGTAAACAGTCAGCTGATGGGGCTGTGTTATTCCTTGCAACAGAATAGCACAACCGGATGGGCCAAGTCTGGTGGTGTAACCCTGCAGATGACCTGAAGTTACACCGCTAAGGGCTTTGGCCTAGAAGAAATTTAAAGCTTGCTTTTTTTTTTTTTAATCCCAAACGATGAGTTTAGGATTTTAATTTAGCCTTACTAGAAGGAGTTGAACAATGGGGAAACACTCTAAACCTTGACTTTAAATTTTTTTCTTTTTCCCCTGCCTGTAGGAACCAGAGTATACAGCCCTCCAGAGTGGATCAGATACCACAGATACCATGGAAGGTCAGCAACAGTATGGTCTCTGGGAGTTCTGCTGTATGATATGGTTTGCGGAGACATCCCTTTTGAGCAAGATGAAGAAATCTTGAGGGGACGATTATACTTCAGGAGAAGAATTTCCCTTGGTGAGTTATGTAGGGGTCAAGTGGGGACATTTGTGGTGTTTTGGTTTGGGGTTTTTTTTTTTTTTAGTAGCAGGCCTGTACATCTGTGTTTGTACAGGTAGTATTTTTCTTATTCAAGGTTGTGTTTTTAATTTCTTAGTCTAAAATTTTTTTTTTTTTGTTACAGAATGTCAACAGCTGATCAAATGGTGCCTTTCACTGAGGCCTTCAGACAGACCAACACTTGAGCAAATCTTTGACCATCAATGGATGCACAAATCTGAAGTAGTGAAGTCTGAGGACTGTGACATAAGGCTACGGACCCTTGATACTGATGTATCTAGCACAAGTTCAAGTAATGAGAGTCTGTGAATTACTAAGGACCTCGCACTGGGAGGGGAGCTACAAGCAGAAAGACCACAGTGCTGCTGCCAATACGTAGGAGGGGCTAGAAAAACGCATTCATTATTTTGTAGTTGAATCTTTGTCTGAGGGACTTGATTTTATTTTTCCCCCTTTGCTGGTTTCTGCTTTGGAATGAGAGATTTCCTTTGGAAACGCTGATGTTTGGGAGTTGCAGGCCAGTACTTAGTCAAAGACTGACCTTATTAAGAAAGCAGTGACCTCTTGAATACATGGTAAACTTTTTTGCTCTCATAGAGCCTGGACTAGATTTTATTTGCTTTTGAGTGCCTTTTTGAAAGCTGCTTCAGTGGGACTTTCTTTTTTGAGCTGTGTATGTCCAAAGAAGATCCAGTTCATTATAGGAATTTGCTCCCTTTAGACTCAGTGCTGGAGGAAGCAGCTCCTATGATGCATTGGAGAACACGTTCGGTGATTGAATGAAGTAGTCCCATCCACTGGTGATGGAATACTTGAACTCAGACATTTCACTCCTCCCCCCTGGCCCTCTCCAAATACAACCCACCTCTGCTGCTCAAAATATTTCCTATAGCCTGCACAGAAATATGAACAGGTATATCAGCTTTTTTTATCAGAAACATTTACTCATGTTTCCTTTTATCATCTCTACCACTGGGCATGAGAAGCCCCTTTCTCAACTCCCCCTGGCCTTTTGTCACCCTGCGAGTCTTAAAGTATGTATGGGCATGTTGAATGCACAATCAATGCAATATTCAAGGACTTTACTTTTTTTTTTTTCCCATACCTGTATAATATGTTTATGTAAACTTGTTTTTTTTCCCATGTACTATACAGTTATTTATTGTTTGGAGTTTAGAAGACCTCCCACAGGTTTCAGCTGTGGCTATTTATTTGGTTAATTTATTTGGTTAGAGTTATTCAACACTGTGCTTTCCCCTCCTTCTCCCCATGGGAATTCTAGTGGTTTGCCCATGGCACTTTTTTTTCTGCATTCCTGTCAACTTTTGTTTTAAAAAAAAAAAAAAAATACAAAAAAAACTTTCTGACCTTATCAGTTTTTGTTGGAAGATGGAAAATTGTTGTACAAAGTCTAATTTAAGGGAAATAGAATGACTTTTTAAAGTTAGTCAGTATGCCTTTTGTCTGGTATTATTGTACCAGAGATGTAAAGTAATGCTATTTGGAAGGGTTTTAAATTATTGACATTGTACAGTCTCCGTGCATTGGCTCTGGAAGGTAGAGTGGCAGAGTCATAAACCTTAATTTATTTTAATAGCTGTGTTTCTGTGATCTGGTTGCATTTATGCAGCTTGGATTTGGATTTTTTTTTCTTCTGTTTAACAGTGTGAAATGTATGGAGATCATATTTTTTATACAGGTATTTCAATTAAACTTTTTTTGTATATAAAAGTTCTGTGTTTGTGTGCTCACTTTTATCTTCCCCATTACGTGTTCCTCAGCTGGCATCAAGAGTATTGTTACTTTCTCTAGCTAGTAAAGGCTTACAGCAGCTGAACTGAACTTCAGTGACCATTTTGGAAGTAATCAATGGGCCCTCATGTTGACTGTATCTGCTGCTCCATCACTGCATTTGATGTTGACCTGGAGAAGGTGTGCAGTGCAACAGCACTAAGAGTCTACATGGAAGGAAATTGGCCAGTTAATTGTGTGAGTTTTCGCTCTGTAAACACAATAACTGAAGTACCGTTGTACTCATTGTCTTGAAGTATGACAAGGAAGGATTTTTGTAGTCACTGGTGGTTACTATTTTCACAGTTGACATGTTTACTTTCCATTACATTGAATTTCCTCCCTGCTTACCTCTTCCTCCTGGGGTGGAAGGGGATTTCCTGTACTCTAACAGGAAAGGAATGGTGTTCTTAGAGCGAGGTGCCTGTTTTCCTTTTGGCTCCCTTACATTATCAAAAATGACTGGTGGGTCACTTCATGAAGGATGGGTGAATATGTGCTGTTCTAATCCATATCAAGAGAAATGTCCTTAGTATTTGTCTGGGTGTGCTGGTAATTGAATCCTACAGATTAGAGTCCATCCTAGATTCTGTGCAGCTGGAGATTGACCTGACTTGGTCTTGAGGGGGTGGCAGCAATTACTAGGTTTAACTACCACAAGAGGGATCTACAAGGTACATTTAAGGATGTGTTCAGTCATTAAATGTGCTTTGTAGTAGTCACAGTAAAGGGCTGGGCTTACAGTCTGTTGTTTATGTGTTATTTCTCTTTCTGTAGATCTTTCAGCCAGCTCATCTAGTATTTTTTTTTTTGGTTCCCTGTGGGGAATATCTCACTTGCTGACATCACATCAAGCTCCTGATGCTGACTAGTTTAGACTCAAAATGCCACTGAGTAGCAGGAGGTAAAGCGGAAGGGGAAAGACCATGTTTGTGTATGCAGTTCTCCAGTGGCATGGGGGGAAGGTGCATAGCTTTTTCTTGACCATAAAAAGGAAGTTAAATGACTCATGTTGGGGAGGAAAAAAACACACAGAGTCACGTCCCTCAATTTGTTTTCTGTTTTTGTTACATTTTTGGTTTGTACTTGTTCAGTTTTTAATCAAAATCTATACTATGTATGCTAAACCTAGTGTCTGGGAAACACAAATACATGAAAATGTCTGTTGTTGGAACCCTATTCACAGAAATAAAAGATTTTACAGTTAAGATTGCTGAAGAAAAATCACACAATCGTCCTAAGAGAAAAATGTTTGAAAGTGAATATTGGGAGTTTTAATTGATTATCTCTTTTGCTTGAAAGAAGGGACTCAGATAAGCTAAAGGAGAGATGATCCTGGCGCAGTTCTTTAGGGAAGCACGTTTCTAACCACAAGTAGTCCCTGGAGAAATTCCAGTAGCTGATGATAACTAACATCATCTACTCCAGTGGCTTCGCATGCTCGCAGCTGTTGAGAGGGGTGGTAGCGAGACCTATGGGTGAGCTTCAAAGGGAAACTAAAAATACGTCTGTAAAGCTATTGTTGATGGCAGAACTAGGGACTTCCAACATTTCCACAGGAGCGTATGTTACTTTCCTTAGCTTCATAGAGAAATGCTGTTGAAGCAGTCTGTTTTGCAACATAAAAACTAGGTTTTCACCTTTTGCTACTGAGGCAAAATGCATTAAAAGGATAAAGGTTAAAAGGACACAGGCGCGAGTGCTGACTCCCCTCTGGGATTAGCTCAACATAAAAGGTACACTTTCAGTACTGCACAGGCAGCTTCAGTTGTGAAACTCCCCTGTACGCTAATAGAAGCCACGTGGCTGAAACACCATATACCGAAAGTAATGATTTGTAAAAATAGCTTTTCATTACAGTTGAAAGTTGGAAAATGATGTGTTAATATAGTTCCATTAGCTGAGCGTTACTGTCAAAATGAGCAAGTCAGTGACAGCTCTTGGTTTCTCCTGTGCTTCTATCTGGTATTTTAATATCATTAAATGTTACCTCTCTGGGATCCTCCTCTTCATACTCTCTCCACATTAGGCTGGTTTTCAACAGCACAAAGCTCAGAAAGCAGAATTCAGCAGATCATTCCAAATTCTACCATTTAAATCACAGCCTGTTTTAACCTTGACAAATTGGCTTAGCAGTGATTATACCGCTGCATGTATGTATGCTACTGGCTTCATAACAGGTATTTTGAATATATGCTAATGATGAAAGATCTTTAACAGTGTAGTGTTTTCCGTGATTCATATCCCTAATGAAACTCATTCTCTTGTATGCATAAAGCATACACTTGCATCTTTTCTTTTTCTTTTAATTAACTAAGCTTATATTTACTGTAGGAGCCCAACAAGAGCCCTTTGAACAAAACTATCAGAAGGATGTTAGAAAGATTGAGAGGAGAGTGTGTTCTTGCCAAACACTTATGGTTCTCTTTCAGTGGTTTACTGACCTCTGTTGGTGAAATTAAAGTATATGTTCCGAAAATAATGATGCATAAATTGGGAAGAGAGATTTTAAAACACTGCCGACTTATATTTTTAGACATGGAAGAGTATGGCTAATACTTAAATATGCCACAATGTTTGAAAGGCTACCATTACAAAAGGAAGGAAACAAACAAACAACAACAAACCAGAAAATTAAGATACTACAAGTATGAAAATCGTTTGTCAATAAAAAATGGGAGGGAGGAGTATGAATTCAAAAGTTTGTCAACTCTGCACCTGAAGTTACAGAGGTAACCTGCCTAGTGAGCCCCCAGAAGCTTACATGACTCTTGGCAAGAGCATTTACGAGCATTTAGCCCTCATTCTTCCACTTCATTTCAGTCACAATGAGAAGCACTTGTCTTCTGGCATACAGATGGGCAGTAATTTTCAGCAGTGTAACTAGATACATAACAGAACATTGTGACCCTATCAGCTCATTATTAGTGGATTTTTTCTGCTAACAGCAGTGATGCAACTGTTGGTAGCAGAAGTTAAGATGATGGCATTTTAATTTCATTGCAATACACATTTTTTTTTTCTAATGTACTGAAGTTTGTGAGGCTTGTAAATTTGCTATTGCTTAGTTTCATGGTTATCTGTGATTTTACAATTTAATACGTTTGTTGCTTAAGGGATTCCTTCAGGTAGCTGCTGTACCAGGGACATTAAGCTTTGTTTATACTGCAAAACTGCTGAACAAAGTCATAAGGAGATCACAAACCCATACAACTACAAACAAATTTAAACCTGTATTTAGACAGGACTCCTAATTATTTTCAGAGAATGTCCCAAAACGGGTAGGTTCTTGTGGATCAGTAAAAAATGTGGGCATAGAGACAGACCAGTCTTTATTTTTGCTCAATAGAAGTTACACTAGAGAGCCCCAAAACTGAGATCTAACTCAAGGCAAAAGGAGGAGTAGTAACATAAATCCATGAAACTGGCAGAGATTTTCTTAGCTCAACAATCCTGCTCCTTTTCCAATAAATTTAAACAGTATTCTATCTTTTGTGTCTTTTGCAGTTCATAATCTTACTATTATTTGTAATATGGCCTGGCACACTCAAGTTTTAAGAAATGCTCCATGTTTTCCAAATATCTGTTAAAATTTGCATATTTATCTCTCAGATGCTAGGATTTCCTTTTCCTTAGAAATGCCATGAAGGAAATTACTTGCCTACGGAAGCATGCTTACATAATAATATAAATTCAATATAGGTCTCAGATTAGCTGTGTTTAAGCTCTAATTAATATGGTCTTAGTAAGAATGTTATCTATTATAGCTAATACTCTGCTAATTGACTACACAAACCATTATGTAAAAAGCTGCTTATACTAGTTCAGTAAGAGAATTAGTGAGACACATACTTTAACTTGCACCCTTTCTCAGGTAAGTCTGTGTTAAACCTTGAAATTACAATTAAGTCATAGGCAACGAAGTATCTTGAGGATCAATATGCTTCTTTGTTTACTATTAACAACTCAGCAGTCATTTTAACTCTTCAGTCAGGAGTAATGAAAGATTATAGAAAACTATACTGAAGACTGAAGGGTATTTTTCTCCATTCTGTGCAGAATTCTGAAAAAATGTTTCATCATTTTGTGAATAATTGTTTGTATAATAGCTGGTTGGAATATTTTTTGTACATATGTTCTACTAAAAAAAAAATAAGCAGCAGTTTTGTTGAAATAAAAAAGTTTTGCTTGCAAGACCTATTTTAGTAATTATGAATGGTCTGGTTTCAGTGTTGAAGTTTGACTCTTCACTTTTCTCCTTCCCTTGCTTTTGGACAGAAAAATATAAGCATCAAATATCAGTCTATTCCAGTTAAAATAAATAAATATGTTAACAAGCATGTGCTATAGAAGTGGCGTGGAGATCCCCCAGAGTGCTTTATTTTTGCCGAAAGTTTCTAAACCTAATAGTGTCATGAAAGGGAACAGTCTCTTTCAAGATCTTCCTATGGGAAGAAGTCCATCAATGGGGGGGGAAAGGGGAGGGAAGGGGGGGAGAGGGGGTGGTGGAAATGTTCCTGTGTTCAGACTCCATGCAAGTTTTTTTCTGTTTTATAAATACCTATGTAATAACAATAGCCTTGCAATATACAGATTTACATCAGCATAGAAAAACATAACAAATCTTAGCTTTCAAGATGTCCAAGCAGAGGTAATCCACAGGAAGGCAGATTAAGTTGTGGTAAAAGCTTTACGTCTGTAAGGATAGCTAACACCAGAGTAAAGTGACTGTGGAGTATATCAAATCGTCATTTTTTAGAAACAAGCATTTTTCAGAAATCATCTAGAAATTACAGCTGATTTAAAAATACTTTGGATTTCATCAGCCTGATGCTCATGAGTTAACAGAAAGAGATTTCAGTCCACAGCATTAATTCTGCTTGTTGAACCAATATGAAATTTATTGTCAGTGCCCTCTTTGCTACTGACAAAACACTTTTTAATGCAGATTCGATCTAATCAATAGAAGTAGTGACAGACCTTCTCATGATGGTGAGGCTATGGGGCTACTGACTTTTTCTCAAACGCAGCATCTGCTAAACTGGTCCTCCCTTACACCATCCCTTCTTTTGGCTGGTGCACTGATATTCAAATCAATAAACTGGTCTCACAGGTAATGATCCAGCATAAGTGACAGAATATTCACAACCGCTTGGGACTGGGGTGTGGGAGAAGAAAGATGTTACTGCTGAAGAAAGAACATGTGTAATAAAAAACTTAATTTTCTCTAATCCGTACCAGCAGACACCCTAATTTCTATTTTATAACATCAGCAACAAAGATTTACCAAGGAATGTTGACAAATCCTACTATTTTTAACCTTGCATGCAAATTATTTTAGGTGGCTTGCTTTTAAATCAGGGGCTGAGCACTCGCTTGAAAGGTATGCAGCACCTCAGCTCCTTCTGAAGTGAAAGACCTTGGATCACTCTGAAACTTACAAAGAACAGAACTTAATTCATGAATATTTTTACACTTCTCAGCAGCATGCCCTAATTTTTAAACAGTTTCACAGGTACATTTGCAAATGAGAATATACATGAAACATTTCAGAATAGCTAACAAATAATGACACTTTACAGCTATGCATGAAGAAAAAGAAAGTTGCAGTGAGAAAAAGTAACACAAATGAGTTGAGAGATCATAATTGCATTTATTGTTTTATCTGAAGATCTATGACTTCCCTCTTTCTCTGTCTCTTTGAGTCTCTCCAGCAGGCATGAGTTCCACTGTCATCTCTAAGCTATTTCTGCCGATAGTCATAATTTAATATATATATTCAAATATACTTTAAGGAAAACTTAAGCAACTGATCTTGGAAATCTTGGTCAGTCCCTAAGTAAACCATTGATTTTGAATGCATTTTAAAGACACCCTGTTTAACAGACTATTGCTTGTTGTGGTGATCAAGGGAACCACCATGAAGTGGATTTCTTGTATACCAGCTACAACTGCACTCCACCCTGAAAGCCCCTTCAATACCATGTTTTTCCTTAATGTGTGAACAATGTTGGGCCTTTAATATAAGTTTAGTTTAAGTCACCCCCAGTAATTATTCCACACTCAAGTAGCCCTAATAGCTGAGTATCATCATTTCCCTGGCAACTCCTAGCCAAAGTGCTCGTGGTGTCATAGGATCCAATTCTGCAGATATCATCCAAAAATTCCAGTCATTTCCAGGAGAATGTTGCCTGTGTAATGACTACAGGATTATCTCTTAGTTTGTGACAAAAGAAGGGTGGCCTAGAGAGAAAATGAGTAAGAAAGCCTGAAGTTGTAAAGAAAACCTTTCACTGCAATGCTGAAACAGGTGGAGAGAGGAGAAACGGAACCTTTTTGTCTCAGAAGTCACAGCCACATCTCCCTGTAAGATAACAAATGAGTGTTTTGGAAAGGAAGGGCAAGGTAACCTGAAAGAAAAGTAGAACATAAAAATTGTCTCAAAACCTGAGGCCTGGATGGTATTTTTCATAGAATCATAGACTCAAAGAATCATTTGGGTTGGAAGGCACCTTAAAGATCATCTAGTTCCAACCCCCCTGCCGTGGGCAGGGACACCTTCCACTAGACCAGGTTGCTCAAAGCCTCATCCAGCCTGGCCTTGAACACTTCCAGAGAGGGGCCATCCACCACTTCCCGGGGCAACCTGTTCCAGTGCTTTGCCACCCTCTCTGAGAACTTATTCCTGAATATCTAATCTAAATCTTCCCACTTTCAATTTAAACCCGTTACCCCTTGTCCTCTCACTACAGGCCCTTGTAAAAAGCCCCCTCCCAGCACCCTTGTCGGCCAGTTCAGGTACTGGAAGGTGCAACAAGGTCTCCCCAGAGCCTTCTCTCCTCCAGGCTGAACAAGCCCAATTTTCTCAGACTTTCTTCATAGAAGAGGTGTTCCAGCCCTCTGACCATCTCCTGATCATCTTTTTCTTAACACCACAAAAAGCAGTTACTCACTAGAGGTCTTTTTTTTCCCCATGTAACTGCCTGTTAGTGTGAGAAGGTGTTCATAACAATGTTGATAATAGTTGATACCTCTCTTTTTCCTCTGCTGAACAGAGTTTTCATGTCACAAAACAAGGGCACAATGTCTCCTTTTATGATCTGTGACAAACACCTACTGGTGTAGTTGATGAGGTGAACATGTGTGAGTCACACTTGCAAATAGATAATACTTGCTTTCATGTTCTTTACTAAGTTACATTCTTATTAATTAATGTTATTGCAAAAACTAACATTCATAATGGCAAAAACTGCACTGGTGCCAATGGTCTTTTCCACGCACATAGCTTTTACAAAAAAAAACTTCATTGTTGTGAATATGTGTACGATCATAAACTTTCGCCTACATTTACTGACACCTTATAGAAAAGCTTTCTTGATTCCAGAGCAAAGTAATATAGTTGACAACAACTTAACATTAGCCATGTTATTCAGAAACTCCATTTTATTTTCTAGAATACTAAAAATATACTTATTGTACTTATATTAATTATATAATGAACTAGAACTCTTAACTATGTTTTATACTATAAAATACAAAATAAAACCAGACCCCTAAGAAGTAAGTCTCTGCACTTTATTCTAATCCATATTTCTTAGGCCTCTGTTGTTCCAGCTCCCAGTGATATCACCTGGAGAAGTGTTAAAAAGGTGAACAGAAATTTTGATCCCACTGAATTTTCATCATGTATTAATTCATTATTTAATAACCTTTTCTTACCTTTGGCTGTAGTCATTGACCCCAAAATGTCTCAAATTATTTTCTTTTTCTGACTGATATTTTCAGTTCCACTGAAAAACTTTGAATATGTTAATGGAAATTTAGAATTACACAAGTTCTTATATATACATGAAAATATAATTTACTAATGTTTCTGACTTCTATAGTAAGTCTTTTGCAGTGACCAAGTTAGTTCAGCTGAAGCTCACTGACAACTGAACACCATAACGGTGATTATCACAGCAATATTAGAAAGTCTTAAATAATTCTTGGGCAAATCCAAGTTTATCAGAGATATGCATGAAGTTCTCTCTCAGCTCTTGCAGAAAGCCAGTGCAAAGCTTATGTGGCACTGGAGACATAAACTGGAATAGAAAACACTTCAACTAGCATAGTGATAACACGTCAAAGGTCTTTACTGGTTTTCTGCAGGGAAAGACTAGTCTTCACTTTGCACAGAGAGCATGTGCTTTTTCTGAAGTACAGCATGTGGGCTGCTGAAATTCAAGTTAATTGATTGCCAATTGACTTAGAGCTGGTGAAAAACATCAACATTTGTGTTCAATTGGTCATGAAATATCTAGATTAACATTTACAGAGCTGTTAACTAACTCAAGTTAATTGGCAATCAGCTCAGAGGGGCAAACAGTCCAGATTCACAGACCTCAGCTAGGAGATTGCCTGGTAAAGCTTATTGCCAAGTAAACTTTCCCAGGTAAATTTTCAAACTAGCATATATTTGAGGACAGTGAATAATAAAAAGGGGTTCATTTTCTCCTTTTTTATTAGTTTTATACAAAGTCTGTTTGGGGCCATTTATTGCAGCAGTGTTTTACCAATTTAGCTGGAATGGCCTCAGCAAGGCTAGTTGAAACTTTGGTCTGGGCAGGTAGGTGAATGCCTACTGCAGCAAGCAGCTCCTTGGAGCAGGGAGACAGTACTGCCTGCCCTTCCACTCACATCACTCACATTAAACAACTGGTGCATAGTTCTCCTCATGCATACTTCAGTGTAGATCTGCTCTTAGAATCTGGTTTGCTTATTTAAAGATCAATTTGCAGCCTGAAAGAATCAAGCAAACATATGTTTTGAACCTACAATAGTAATGGCCATTGTAAATAAATAAATGTTATTAAAAAATCATAAACTGAAGAAAAGTCACAATGGCATGTCATTCTGAATATAGCTGCTCACTGCTTACTTAAAACTACGGAGTAGCTACTTGAGACAGATTTTCCCCACACACACTTTTCTGGCTGGGGTATGTTGTACAAATTTTGACCACAAGCTGGCCTGCATATGCCACTGTAATTTATACAGTTGATTACCTTCCACTTTCTCAAGCATATTAACTGGCATGAACCTTCTTTTTTTTCATTTCCAGTAATTAATTCCCTGTAGAGAGTGACTGAAAACACTAAACAAAAGCATTTAATCAGAAATTATTAGAGTTGGCTTGTCAGCCGTCTGTTAATCATTTTTGTACAAGGAGTGAAAGTTTTATTAAACCTTATACTTAATTAAAACATATTGTTTCCGTAGCAGCTTGGAAAGTACTGTCATCTGTTTAGACTTGTATCCTAAGATTCATTAAGAATTCATGTTTCCTGCAACATGCAGGCATTTAGAAATTCATTCTGTTGGGATCTAAATGGAGCTACAAAGGGTGAGAGTTATAGCACAGTCAAGTATTCTTTTATTGAAGGCCTTCCAAAACCCCACCATAATGCAGACTGACAACACAGTGAAGGAATACTAATGAAATTGAATGGGCTTAAAACTAGAAAGTGAGGGGGAAAAAATTGCTTCACAGATTTTGGGATTCATTGTGGTAGTCTGGTCTTATGAATGATATGGACACTAGAATTTTGTACAATCATTCCAAATACAATACTCCTTTAAAAATGTGATTTTGTGTATATTTGCTACTTCTAGGGAAGTGACTGCGGCAGCTTGTTCAAACATAATGAAACCAGATTGCCCTGGTGTAACATTCCTCTAAAGAGTCAGAAGGAAAAATGAAGAAAAATGACAATGACTGATTACTGTTTATTATTACAGTGAGGTGCAAAGACTTGCAAAACCCTGCCTGTTTTCAATGGCTCCTTGCATATATCGGTGTCCTGCTGCATCACCATTATGTAGGAAGATGTAAGAGGTGTGTATCTCATTACTTTTTTCTGGGCAGGATGTCATATGGGCCCCAAGTTATTGCCAGAGTATAATAGACGCTGCTGCAGGCATCAAGACAACTGAGCTGCAGTCAGCCATTTGGCCAAACCAAGACCAAAGTGTTGGCTTGTTAGACTGATCGGCCATAAGAGCAGCTCATCACTTCGTCCATTTCTTGTTGTGTGTTGTAGGATCTCAATATCATCTACCTTGCCAGGTTTTGCTCTGCCCATGCCTGTGCCTTCACCCAGGGTTCACCTTTGGGTACGTGGATTTCTTGACTCTTCACTGCTCTCTTTTTGCCATTTTTGCACCATGCCCTTTAGTTAGGTGTATCTCTTGTCTTTCCTGGTTTCTGTCTCTTGCCTCCAGCCCTGACACCAGGGATTTGCTGACAGCCTTCACGTCCCAGGTGTATTGCTGCTGTGATGACATTAAAGGGATTGCACCATGAACATATGGCCAGACGCAGCAGTAACAAGTACTTCACTGAGAGACAGATGCAGATGTGGGTAAAAAGGCATTCATGTTTTATATTATTACTATTTACCATTAGCAGCCATTGATTAAGTAATATGACTGATCCCATGCAATAAGCACAGCTTTGCTCTTAAGCATTTGCAGTCCAGGAAGACAAACGGCAGGCAAAGTGTAAGGGGAAAGGGATGAATGTGTTTTTTAAAACAAATACCACCTATTTTCACTGGCCCTCTGCCTAGCCATTATTAACTTGCAATAGTCTGTAGGCGTCCAAGTTGAATCTTCCTGCTGTTACTGGAAAATTTTTCTTGGCTCAGGTCTGAAAATAATTTCCCTTCAAACTCAACACTATGTTGTTACAACATCCACTCTGATAATCTAATGGTCAAATGTGATGATTGTCCATTGGAGCACCTCACAGGGACATCATTGTTGTGTGACCATGACCTTGTGTCTGGGAACAGCCTTACACAGGGCTTCCCAAATCCATCTCTTACAAGGGCATATGACAGACATGTGTAAGGCTCCATGCCAGTCACACTTGTTTAAAAACTCCTTGACAGAGTCATGGCACTTGTGACTCGCTCTGCTGCTGTGACATATGACCCTTACACCACAAATATTCTTCTGTATTATGCAACTGTTTCACTACAGAAGGAGGATTATGTGAGGTCATGGCTAGTGTCTGATCCTGCCTCATGCCCAGATACACAAGCAGAAAACAGTTGAGTGGATTAATATGTAAGTGGCTTTTATAGGCAACTGCCCCCTTGTTCTGACATTGCTAGGTGAACAGAGGGATTGGTGTTGCTAGATGTCCCCAATCTGTTCAATAACCATCTACATCAGCTTACAACATAGGATAATCTTGGACAAGAGCAGCCAATGGAACAAGCCCACATTTGCAACATACACAGGCACCTTATTTTTACATTAGGCATGTACACATGACTCTATTTTTATCTCTTGACAGCTACGATACTTAGTCATAGTTGGTAGCTGATCTCATCTCTCCTTCATCAACAAAAAATAATCTAGTCAAAGCAACCATATCACTTCTAACAGGAAACTGGAAAAGCCACAGTTGGTCTGCTAAAACAGAAGAAACACCCAAACAAAAAAAAGGTGATAAAAGTAGATGTATAAAGTGAGCCTTTTTTTCAAGCTACATAATGGACTGCCCTGACAGAATGGAGCTGCTGGAGATTTTCACCACCTAACTTTATGTTCCTAACTTCATTACATTTGTATCATATGTAGCAAAATCTCTAGTCTACTACATATATAGGTTTCCCCTCCAAGTCCTTACCCATTGCTATTGTCCCTGTTACCAATGTATAACATTGGGAAGATGAGAAGAGGGAGAGTGAGAGAGAGGGGGAGAGGGGGAGAGAGAGAGAGAGAGAAGGATGATCTCATCTTGGGTGTCACTTATCTTACAGAAATTAACGCTGTCATGAAGGGATGTGTTAATATAGTGAAAGCAAATGACTTTCAGAAAGATCAGTGAGCTGGAGGCAGGTAGTTGCATCACTTTAGCTTGGGATCAGTTAAGCCCAAAGATGGGAATGACTGTTTTATAGAGCACAAGAATAGTAGAGCAAGTCTCCCCAGACCTGCCTTGGACTATCTCCAGACGACTTGGAAAGGCCTAAGAAATACAGTGTTAGAAAAATACCAAGTGAGTAGATAGAGAAGCAAAGGCAAAAGTATAGATCTGCTTTAATTATGTTAGCTTCATGAGCTACTGGGTCTTGGGGGAGACCTGAAATTTGACTGGAACCTTTCTTCCCAGTGACATTTAGAAAGAAAGATTATGTATCTGGCCTCCATTGTTCTCCCAAGGAAAGGAAAGACTAACCAGCAGCAGAAAATCTCAGAAGGTGAATGAGAATCACATGATTTCCTGCTACAGGTTATCACACAGTGAGGAATATGGAAGCAGTGACATTACACAGAAATGATGTCTTGGAAAAGTCCTTTCATCACAGTTTCAGGGTTCAGTACTGCAAAGGTTTTAAGCACTAATAGCACATTATGTCACTATCTAAAGTCCTGAGCAGAGTACAGGGACAGAATTCCCTCCCTCGACCTGCTG
>NW_010235309.1:0-232 GCF_000690775.1 Eurypyga helias
GCACCTCCTGGTCAGCGACAAGTACCGCTTCTTGTACTGCTACGTGCCCAAGGTGGCCTGCTCCAACTGGAAGCGCATCCTGAAGGTGCTGGACGGGGCGCTGGAGAGCGTCGACGTCAAGCTGAAGATGGACCACAAGAGCGACCTGGTGTTCCTGGGGGACATGAGGCCGGACGAGATCAGCTACCGCCTGAAGAACTACTTCAAGTTCGTCTTCGTGCGAAAACCCATG
>NW_010235309.1:323-8628 GCF_000690775.1 Eurypyga helias
GGGAACTCCGCGGGCGATGACGTGACCTTCTCCGAGTTCCTGCGGTACCTGCTGGACGAGGAGGCGGAGAGGATGAACGAGCACTGGATGCCCATCTACAACCTGTGCCAGCCCTGCGCCGTGAGGTACGACTTCATCGGCTCCTACGAGCGCCTGAACGCGGACGCCAACTACGTCCTGGAGCGAGTCCAGTCGCCCTCCTCCGTCCGCTTCCCCGAGCGGCAGTCGTGGTACAAGCCCGTGACGGCAGAAACGCTCCACTACTACCTGTGCAACACCCAGCGCCGGCTGATAAAAGAGCTCCTGCCAAAATACATCTTGGATTTCTCCCTCTTTGCCTACCCCCTGCCCAACATAACCAGCGAATTCTGCAGGCAGTGAGTTGCGCCTTTCGGGATCTGGCGTTAAATCCTGCCTTCGCCGCAAGGACTCGCGGGTGCGGCCGGCGCGGCGAACGGCGCGTTGCTGCAGGGCCTGGGGAGCGCCCTCTCCTATGCATTATTTCCTAATTTTATATGTTTCGAACACTTTCTATAAAATATTATATATTGCCTTTGCTACTAGACTACTCTTTGTATCGTTCTGATTTTAACGTGCGCGTGGGCCGCCGCCTTGAGCGCAGTAGCTTTTGTGCCTCTATTTTGCTTTAAATTCTTTTCTTATGACACGACACGGAAAATACCTGTAAGGAAATTGAGGAATGGGTATATTTGAAGGGTTTTTTTCCCTCCTTTTTCGTGTTTTGTACTGAACAGTACGCGGCTGAATTGCAGTCACGTGTAGGCGCTAATAACAATCATAGTGGTTGGTGCTGTTAAATTAGCGCGGTTAAAACTGGTCCTGGATTAGACAGGAGGGAATTTTTTGCGGAGGAGGAGGAGGCAAGGCTTGTATAAACTGGGCCCTATTTATCCTTTTTTTTCTCCTCTCTAGACGGTGGTTAAATGAGGTTGGGGTTTTTTTTTCTATGACAGTAGTACCTCTGTTTTTTATTAGTAATTAATAATTATTATTTACTATTGAAACAAAAGTAGTGATAACATTTAAACATCAGGAAGGAATTCTTCCCGCAGAGGGTGGGAGCACTGGGACAGGTTCCCAGAGAAGCTGGGGATGCCCCATCCCTGGGATTGTCCAAGGCCAGGCTGGATGAGGCTTGGAGCACCCTGGGCTATGGAAGGTGTCCCTGCCCATGGCAGGGCGTGGCAGTGGGTGGGCTGTGAGGTCCCTTCACCCAAACCGTCCCGTGATTCCTCGAGTCACTTCTGCGCGATGTAGATTTGAAAGTACCGACCAGGTGCCCAGTGTGACGTACCAGCAGCAGCATCGAGCCACAACGGTTTGCTCTTTTCTTTCTGAACTAAAGCAATACAGATTCCCCTAAGAGCAGTCCCGGCCTGCTTCTTGGGACAGAAAGCAGCACAAACACCCCCCGGGGGTGCCAGCTCGCCGCCTGGGTGGGTGTCTGTGTGCCCACGTGTGCACAAACTGTGGTGGACAAACGTTCTCTGGCCGTGTTGGAAGCAGCGGATTTGAGGATTAGCTCTCCTTCCTTCAGAGACGCGCCCGCCTTCTTCGTAGCTACTTGTATTTAATGATGGCCGTTCAATTGTGCCAGTTTGGGAGATAATGTCATTCCTGGGGGGCTGTGTCCTCGTTTCTAATAAAGTTTTAATACGAATTAGTTGCTTGGTGCTTTTTCCTTCGCTGTTTATTTGTATTCTCGGGGAGGCCCTTCAGCCCCTCGTGCCAAGGCGCAGCGTGGAAGTATGATGAATAGGCCGTTCCTGCCTTGAATAATTTGTGCTGTAAGTGCCAGAGCAGCAGAAACAAGTGGAGAAAGACACACACCGGAGCCGAACAGCGCGGTGATTACGCGACACGGGCGGTTAGACGAAAAGCAGCAGTCAGCAGCAAAATAGGTGCCTAATTGCTGTGGAGTTGATACAAAGCAGTAGGGAGGGATAAAGGTGCTGCGGGGAGCCGGGAGTTTCCTGGGATTAATCTCTCAAAAAGGGGGAAGGAGAATTAAGGTGTTTTCTTTAGGATTTGGGAAACTGGCTGAAAGAAAGGCGTGGAGCCACATCCAGGCAAACTCAAGGTGGTGGGATAAAAAATCCTCCCTGGGGCGTGACCTGAGTAATCGAATAGATTTACTGTGCTTACAGGCTCCCGGTGAAATCCCTGTGTCCCGCTGCTGCAGCCGGTGGCCAAGCGCTGTGTGAGCCGAGTGGTTTTTAGCTTTGCTGGGCACGAGAGCAACGACCGGTGAGTCCAGCCCCAGCTGCGCCCTCGCCTCTGCAGCCCCGAAACCTGCACCCTTCCTGTCTGTCCCCAGCCGCCCCGGTGACAGCGCAGGAGTGTGGGGTGCCCGGTGCTGGAAGCGCTGGAGCTCTGTCTTGTTTCTCAGCCAAAGGCACCAGGTACCAGCTGGGGTTTTATTCTGTAAAGCAGATGCCGATGGTGGGGTGGTCTGAGTTTTAATTAAGCCTGACCCTCAGGTCCCTCTAATTAGGAATAAGCTGGTTGGACTTTATCTCTGGCTCCTTCTGTGAAGCTGAGGGAACGTTTCCTGCTTGTTTAGCGATTGGGGTTTTAATTGAGTGTTTCTCTGTAGCTTTAGAGGTTTGTGCCGCGAGCTTGTTTATCTGCTGCAGCTTCTGTTCTCTGTACTCAGCTTTTTGTCTCGTCCCCTTCATCTAATCAGTTGCACACAGGAGGATTTTGCTTTTCTTCGACTGTCTCTCACTTCTCACTGCGTATCCTCGATCGCCTTTTTGAGTGAAAGCAAAGAGCCTCCTTGCGCCCTCCGGAAAGGAGGGGTTTAATGCAGGCAAAAACCTCGTAGCTTGGGCTGGAGTGTGCCCCATGCCAGGAAAAAGCGTATGGAGTGTGGAAACTCCACCCAAAAGCTGAAGTGGGGGTGTTTTGTCATGCACCTTCTTTCTGTTACTTGATGGAGGTTATGGAGGTCTTTGATTTTCTTATCCCTTTGCTGCAAGTCAGCAAATATGAAAAATCAATTAGGATTCCATTAGCGATGCTCCCTTTTATCCATGGCCAATAAGACAGTTTCCTGAGGAAGCTTTTGGCCAAGTAGGAATTACAAAAGGTGGTCTCCCTCTGCAGCTGTATCCCTTCTTTTGCCAGGCATTTCTCCGCTGCATTTCTCTAAATCAGGAGCAAATTCCAGAGGTGACAGCAACTGCTGGAGGTGAGAGACGCCGAGCAGGAGCCAGCCCTGGAGAGCGGGGAAAGGGGGAACGGCTACGAAAGCAGGAGGAAGGGATTTCATGGCTCAGGTACCAACGAGGCGGAAAGCGTACAATTACAGATTGTTTCGGTTTAATCAACTGTTTAATGTTTCCGCTTTCAGATCTGTCCCTGTGTGGCAGCTCCTTTTTCCACCTTTCCGTGCCTGCAGTCACCCGGCAGGATAAAAGGACGCTGCAAAAATAGGCAGTAACAAAACCAAGGTGAGTGCACCAGCACGAAATGCTACTTATTTGGCTGGCTACTTTTCTAATGAACAGCCAAATTATTTGGGAGGAGGTTGACTTTGAAGTTGGGTGTCTTCTGGGAAAAGCAGTACCCCCCAGCCTAGGGAGCAGGGCAAAGCTGTCCTGGGTGCGACCTCTGGGGCAAAAATTAGGGATGAGGCCAATGGATCCCCCAGGCTGAGATGCTGGGGGGGTTATAAGGCTTCCGTGACTCCGACTGCGAATGAGCCGAGTATGAGCTGGTGTCCCCGTATCCCAGCACGGAGCTCGGGAAGACAGGCCGGCAAACCTGCACCGAGTATTTGTGGTTTCGCAGGGGTAACAGGCCCGTGCCCTGGCAGATGGGCAGAAACGCTGAGCCCCGGCCCCTCGGGGGTGGGTTTTGCCGCACCGAGCGCTCGGCAGCAGCACAGGGGTCTTGGGCATCGTTTCCCACCCAATGGCACACGAGCCTCTTCGTAGCACCTTTCACACGTCAATTTTAAGCTTGTCGAGGACTGGGATACAAAGTGGTGGAAGTTGTTGCTTCTTGCAAGAAGGGGACGGAGGGCAGGGGACCTCTGTGGCCTAGGAAGGGGCTGGGGGCTAGGAGGCATCAAGCGCATTCCCAAGCCCCCAGGGTGGTTTGGAGAGAAGCAGATCGAAGCTCCTGCTGACGCCAAGAAGCAGCTTTTCAGTGAGGAGAGGGAGGTCTCCCGCAGACCCATGCCAGCCGCCAGCGCCCCAGCGCGCGTCGTGGCTTCCAGTGTCGAAGGTGTCACTGGGTGAGGCTCTTTCACACGGCGTGAACCAAGGAGAGACGGATGAAAACAGCTGTGCCCAAGCGATGGTGTCCCCCCCCTGCCCCCTTCAGCTGTTATGGCAGCTATTTTGCATCTGAATGAGAACTTTCTCCTTTTGCAGCCCACTTCCTCCTGGGGCTTGAATTGGCGAATGGAGTTGTTAAAAAATCCCCAGTCTTGAGGCCTGACAAAAGATGGTTGCCATGGAAATCATGGAAGTTGCATCATGAGCAAAATATCTCCGGGCCCAGTGCCAGAGGGAAGGAGGAGAGGGGCACCTTGTCGGTCACGCAACTTCTGCGGGAGCCCGCGTGCCTCCACGCCGTTTTCCTCAGGTACCCTTATTCTTGGCAGTTTGTCCTTTGGCTCAAAAGAGCCCCAAATGGAGAAATCCGAAGTATCAGCAGGATGGAAAGGGCTCGTACGAACCCCATCGGCTCCGTCTCCAGCGCAGTGCCACCAAATTAAGCCGAGTTGCCCCGCGTGAAGATTTATTCCTCTGTACAGGGTTTGAATCCGTTGAGTTATTCAAAAGCGACCCTCCTCAGGTTAGTGGAAAATCCATCCACCAATACTGCTGTTCTTGGATAAATTATATGAAGGATTTGGAAAATGAGGACAGATTCATGGCTAAAACTCTTGTCTGTCATTCCTTGTCCACCCAGTGAGTTTGGCCGCAGACCAAGCCGTGAGGTGTTGACCTTGCTTACTCGTTGCATCCGTGCAGCGCCTAAAAAATGGGCTGTGAGCTCAGCAGGGGAACCCAAGCACATACCTTGTCTCTGGGAGTGACTGTGGGAGAAAATCCCACATGCTAACGTCAGTTCAAGTGCTGGGATTTATAGCAGCGGCCCCTGGACGGTCGGAAAACCGGATGATAGACTGGGGGTACAAGGGTGGCAGACGTGGGCTTCTCATTCACGGTAACGTTGACTCATATCTTTGCAGGGATTTGGACTCCAGGTAAAAGGATTCCAGATTTTGGGACTGGGTATCTGAGAGGGAGCTCCCCAGGCTGGAATTGGATAAGAAATCATAATCCTGGTTTTAAATGAGGTGTAAATTTGGGATGAGATGATGACGGCAGCTCCTAGACCGGATCTCAGGGAACTGCGGTTTGATCAGAAGAATCCGGTCATTCAGAACCAGCACGTGTGCATCAAGGCTGAATTATCCCTAAGCGTCAGGTTACAGGAGCGCGGGACAGTGGGAATGTGCTGTTGCCAAGGAGCAGAGGGAGGGGTCAGGTGGCTCTGGGACTGGCAGTGGACTTAAGGATCGTTTCCCTACCTCAGCGCCCCAACACATACTGCCTGGTGCCCCTGATCCCTCGTAACCCCCCGCATAAGGAATTGGAGGGTTTGGCTTTGCCGCAGGGAATTGCAAGGCAGCCCAAAAGCGTATCCCTGGGCATGTGGCTTTGAGGGACGTGACTCTACCTGAGACGTGATTTGGAGGGGTCATACCTTTCCACAGCCGTGTGTGGGTCAAGGATGGAGAGAGGCTCTTTTATGCCCCACAGCGTGTCTCGTGAAGGTGGAGGAGAACAGAAATCGGGGCTTGGGTGGAAAACGCGGGGCGGGCACAAAGCCACGTCCCACCTTGCTGCCAGAGGGAAGGCATCAGTGAAGTACCCTGTCAGACGCTAAAGGGAAGGAGAGGTGCTGAGGTTGGAGAAACCTCCCGGGTAGGGTCATACGGAGGAGACTGAATTCCCACGGGATGCCCGCTTCCTGCGTACCCCAAGGTAGCTGCCTTAAACTGCTTTTTTCGGCTGTTTTTCATGCCTGCAGTCCCTTGGAGCTGGCTTTGAATGGCTTGCTGACCATCAGCAATTAGCACTTGGGTGCTAATGGCCAAAGGAGGCAATTAGGAACGAGCAGGGGTGTTGAAACTTTGGCTTTCTCCCAGCTGAGCGACAGAAGCCTTTAATGGGGGGGGGGAGGGCAGATGGGCCCACGCACGACCGCTGCAGACGGCCGGCTACCGGCCACGCACAGCACGCGCCGGCTGATGGAGATGTGCCTTGCTTCCCGCTGAGTGGTGTCCTAAGAGGTTGCTCTTAATTATCTCCCTGCTCCCAGCAGGATTGAGCAATGCAGCCTCAGCCGAGATGCTTGCTGCACCGACTCCTGCTTTTAATTAACCCTGGGAAGGGACGCGGGAGAACTGGCATCGGGCAGGTCAGGCTCGGAGCTTCCCAGGGATCTGGGGCTGATCCAGCTCTTCAAATCACATGAGGATTTTTCAAATCCTTCAGCTGAGTTGAGAAGGCACAGAAGTGGCTTTTGAGCAGCCAAACTTCCACCTGGACTCCTCTGGAAAGACTCAAGGAGTTTCTGGAGGACCGGGACCTTCTTGGCTGTCTGGCAGCTGGTTCCTTCAGCAGCACCGTAGGCAGGTTGTCCTCGCCGGGGACCTGCTCCCTCAAACAGCTTTTCCGTGTGGCTTCAGGGCAGATTTTGGCCAAGAGCGTGTGTTTCAAAAAGCGCTGGTTGGAGGTGTCGTGAGATCCTCCCAGAGGGCGTTTTTTGCTCCAGGGAGGTGCGGGTGGCCGTAGCCTTCCAAGAGACGTCCCGGGGCTGGCAGGAGGCTCCCCGGGGGCTGTGTCGGTGCTGACCCTCTTTGGGGACAGTCCTTTGCACCAACTTGTGTGTTTGTGCCCTCCTGCAGCCACAGCACGGCTCACGTGGGGAGTAAGCCCTGGAGCCCTTCCGGGCTGCTCCGGCAGCTTTGGATGCTCCTGCGCACCCCGGTCCTGCGCCGTGCAGCAGTCGGAGAGACCCTGACCTGCTGGGTTTCCAGAGCCTCAGTGGGTGTTGTCAGCGGCGTTGGGAACTGAAACAGAAATCCCACCTCACCTAACAGGCAGGAGTCTCCGGCTGCCATTATATCTGACCTCCTCTCCGTGTCAAGGGATTTTCCAGGTCTGGTTTGCACTGGCCTATAAAGATCTCTGAGGTGCCTTCCTTTCCTTCTGGAAAACAACCACCTTTGGCTTTTAAACCTCACCCAAAGCCTTTTCCTTTGCAGATCCAAACCACAGGATTATAAATCGCATCTGCTGTTTGCTCTCAGCGCAGCTTTGACGCGGTTTCGAGCCAAGAAGCTCCATGAATTCGCTTTCCACCCCTGCGAAGGGCCAAGGGGAACCGCGGAAACCTTCCTGTGCTACCAGAGAGACTCCGAGTAAAGCATCGTCAGGATTTATCCGCGAGCCACAGGGCTCTTCAGCGGAGACCAGCGTGGGGACGGCACTTTCCGTGGCCCCCGGGAGCCAGGCGGCACGGCATCTTTGGTAAGTGGCAGTTGGTGATGGGGACTCGGGCAGCGAAAGAACTGGGAAACAACAGGACACTTTGGGGCTTAAATGCCTCCTTCTGCTCTCCGAAAAGCACTGGGGGTGTATTCCCTCCGCCCCATCCAACACGCAGGGGTCGGTGGCTTGGAAACACGCGCCCAGCACCCAGCCAAGTCACGTTTATTGCTGTGTCTCTGCTGGAGAGCGTCAGGTGAGGAGGAAAATACGGAGACCAGGGATGCTGAAGCCAGCAGCACAGGTGCGTGATGCCAACCCTGCGGGAGCTGCGGATCTTTAATTCTAAGGCGCCGGAATAATAGCGAGGAGTAAAGGATAAATGGCACGGCCGGGCACGGCTCGGCTTTCCTGGCAGCAGCAGAGCAGAATTGGGGCAATTCAGGCTCTTTTGCAAAACACCAGCTGAGCCGGGGAAGGGGCCAGGCGGGAAAGCTGGAAATCCGAAACTTGAAAGCATAATAAATACACTTAAACATTCGGATCCCCATGCTCCTCGCTCATCCCACCGCCTCCGTCCCCCTTCCCGGCACTCATTAAAGTCCAAACGAGCCTTAAGCTGATTAGAGCCCTGCCAGCGGTGAGCCTGACCTTTGGGGAGAATGAGGTTGTTCTGCGGGATCGCAGGGGCCAGGAGGCAGTTTTTGGGTCCCCGAGGCTTTTAACGGAGCCCGCGCCGTGCGGAGTGGCAGCCGTGGGTGGCGAGG
>NW_010235309.1:8657-13947 GCF_000690775.1 Eurypyga helias
AAACGTGTGGTTTATTGAAAAACCTTCTTCTCACCGAGCAGGAGGGCATGTTTTTGTTGCTCTTCCCTGCGGCGTGTTCACAAAGAACAGCCACCGTTCCTGCGTGATGCAGCCAGGCGGGAGCTGGGATGGGGTTTGGCAGCAAATTCCCGGCGCTGAGGGGACGGAGCTGCAAAGGCACAAGGTCTCTGCAAAGCCCTGTGGGTGCTCAGTGCCGCGCTGGGTGCTTCCCCAAAGCAGCTCTACAGGAATCCATCCCAATCTGGGGAATGTCAGGCAATTCCTTAAAATAACTGGGGAAAAAACCAGCCTTGGGGTGGCAGGAACAAGCCCTGCACCTTATTTAATGGGTCTCTGACTCGCTGGGAGGAGCTTTTGGAGGGGTTTTGGGACCCCGCTGTTTCCTCCAGCACCAGCCTGGTCTCCATGGCCCCATCCCGGGTGTCTGTGTCACTGCTGTCCCGGGACACTGCTGTGATGGGGTGTGACCCCCTTCCTGCCACGCAGCGAGAGGCTCCCCTCAGCCTGGACATTTGGCACCGAGTGCCTTTCCTTTCTTCTTTCTTTTTTCCTTTCACCTTTTTTTTTCCTTTCCCCTTTTTTTTTCTTCTCCCTTTTCTTCTTTTTTTTCCCCCTTTTTTTTTTAGCCAGCAAACCTCATTTCACTCACTGCTGGAGGCCAAACCTCCCCTCATGCTCCAGAATACAAACTTCTTCACCACGAAGCCACTTTGCAACCTGCTTTGTGTGACCTGGGGAGCTGCCCAGCTCAGGGGCTGCTTTCTGCCCTGTTTCAGCTCGCACCCACCATTTCTCTACAATATTCCACCCTCCATGGGTCCCTGTTTCTGCAGTGTTTGGGCTGCCTCTCTTCCGTCCCGTCCCATCCCATCCCATCCCATCTCCTTCCCCCTCTGCCTGAGATGATGGTTAGCAGTGTTGGGACCTGAGTTACCTGATGCTACTGAACCTGCCGTCGGGAAGAGCAACAGCAGGACCAGCCTCTCAAATTCAGTTTGCATTGGAAGTCAGAGAGGAAACTGGGAATATTTTCAGGCCATCAGCTCGGAAACGCCCTGGTGCTGTGCCCCCCCAGTGATGCTGTGGGCAACCGGTGCCTCCTCAAGTCTGCTCTTCCTCCTCCGAGGTATTTCTGGGAGGATGGTGAAGGCACAGAGTGCCACGTTGCAGGTCACAGGAGCAACTTGTGTGCGATGGCTCCTGCTACCCAAAAGCTCTGCACTTGCCCGCTGCAAGTTTTACGTGCTCGTTACCCGTCGAACCGGGGTCACCGCGCGTTTTGCCAGACCGTTGTGTGTTTTACCAGGTCACCGCACGCTTCGCCGGGGTCACCGCACGTTTTTCTGGGGCCTCTGTACATTTTCTCGGGGGTACTGTGCCTTTGCCCAGGGCTGCTGCGTGTTTTATCGAACGCGTTGCGTGTTCTCCCAGGGCTGCCGCATGTTTTCCCAGGTTGCTGTGTGTTTTCCAGGGGCTGCTGCGTGTTTCAGCGGGGTTACTGCATTTCTTGCCAGAGTTGCTGCATCTTTTCCTGGGTCAGCGCATCTTTTCCCGGGTCAGTGCATCTTTTCCCAGGGCTGCTGCTTGATTTACTGGGTTTACCAGGTCACCGTGCGTTTCACCAGGCTGCTCGCATCTTACTGGGATCACGGCCTGTTTTCCTGGGGCTGCCACATGCTCTGTCAGCGTTATTGCATGTTTTGCAAAAGCTGCAGCATGTTTTACCAAAGTGCTGCATATTTTACTGGGATCGATGCTTGTTTTGCTGGGGCTGCTGCGTATTTTGCCCAGGGCTATTGCACGTCTTGCCAGAGCCGCTGTGCGTGTACGGGGCGTTACTGGGCTTGCTTCGCGGTTTACCAGCCCACTGCGCGCTTTGCCGGGTTCGCTGCAGGTTTTAGCAGGACAACTGCAGATTTTTTCCAGGGTCTCTGCACATTTTACCTCTGGTTGGTTTTTTTCTTACCTTCCCACTGCAAGTTTTGCCAAATCGACACACGTTTTCCCAGGTTGCTGTATTTTTCCCAGGCTGTTTCCCACGGATACTGCGCGCACCATCCCAGCAACCCCTGTGATCTCCCAGGGCTCGGATGTGCCTGGCTGGAAACGTGTTTAAAGCAAACACGATCCCCTCCCGTTGGCTCCAAATCGCCGAGCGTGAGGCTGTGTTACAGCATTACTTTTTCGGAGGGATTGCGCGACGGTCTTGGTCAGGGGGGGCTCTGCCAGCTGCTCCCTCCCATCCACCCGCAGCCCCAGAGCGCTCGGCAAAATTTCCCAGCCCACAGGGGTTGCTGGCAGGAAGCAATCTGGCAGACAACATGTTTAGAGGAGACTAATGTCTCGGAGCCACTGAACCATTTAATTGCCAATAAATACAGCCCACGTGTAAATAATTATGGAGACCCAGAAACTGTGTCGTCTTCACTGAAAGGAAGGAGCTGGCAGCCTGAAAACTCCCTGTGGCAAGTGTGTAAATGAAGATTTCTTGTTAATGTGGGAGGCAGGAGCGTTAATAAACCTGCCCGGATATCGGGGTGGTGATGCTGCCAGGGGAAGAAGGGCCAGGCTGTGCCCTTGGCTGAATTTGAGGGTAAACCTGAAAAATTCATCCTTTTGCCAGATGAAGCTTTGCCCAGGCTCTTGTGACTGAGCAAATAGTCACCCACTGTGACTATTGCAATACCCTTTTTTGCTGCGTTTTGGGGGATAAAGAGCTTCAAGTCCAAGACTTTGGACCTTTATCAGCACCACATACGCTCTGGCAGCAAATACAGACTTTCCCTCAGAGCCCTGATAAAAACTGCAGCGACCCTTCGCCCTCCTCCCAAAGTCATGGTGTCCCCATCTCCCGGTTCTCTCGTGCCCTATCACATTTCTCTTTCAAATCCTTCTTTTTCAGGGCATTTAAGAAAATGTAGCCAGCCCTGAGCTTGCTGGGGAGCTGACCCCATCGCCTGTCACGGCCGTGCTGCTCTCGCATCAGTCTTACTCATCTTTTAGTTTAAATTTGCCCTGCCCGGGGCCAGATGCAAGCAAACAGGCTGAATTTGGGCAAGTTTAGGGGCTAGGTGCTTTTTCTTGTCTTGTCTGTGTGTATCGGGACAGGGCCGTAAGTGTTGCCTCTGCTCTGTGCCAGGGTCACAGCCCAGTGCACCCCGTGGTGTCTCCATCCACTACGTCAGTCTGGAGGGGGTTTTCATCCAACCCTCCCACCCCAAAAACTCGTCCAGACTACAGGCTGCATGCAGGCTCCTTGCTCCGTTTGTGGCATCTCGTGCTCGAGTCCACATGCCCAGATTTCCATTGTTTTCGTTAAGCGCATCCCTCCATCCCACTGAACCCCACATTTCAGGCACACCAGCCGTTAGGAGGGGTATTTGTGGCTGGATTGTTATTTCTGGGGGTCAGCAGTCTCTCCCCAGTCTGTTACAATCAACCATCAGCCAAACACTCCGATGCCTGGGAGAGGGAGGTTTTTCCACCCTGTGCCGTGCGGTAAAGCGGGACATTGCATCCATCATGAGCAAAACGCCCACGAATGTGAGCAGTCTCAGGGGCTTCTCGGGCCTCCACGCCATCAAATCATGGAAACTTTTAGGTTGGAAAAGACCTTTAAGACCATTAAGTGCAACCGTTGACCCAACACTGCCAAGTCTGTCAGTAAACCATGTCCCGAAGCTCCTCATCCACACGGCTCCTAAATCCCTCCCGGGATGGTGACTCCCTCCCCTCCCTGGGCAGCCCCCTCCAGTGCCTGACAGCCCTTTCGTGGGAAAAAATTTTCCCAAATATCCAACCCACTGCTGCATTTTGCCTCTTGAAGTTGCCCTGATGCCGTTCTTGGGCAAGGAGCGGCGTCACCAGATTGAACCCTCCGCAGCCCCCTCCGACGGAGCCACGTTGGTCCAGCGAGCTGGCTTTTCCTCGGGTAGCAGGTTCCTATAGCAACAGGAGCTGCTGCTCCCACAGCTTTTACCTTCGTGACAATAAAAGAGCGCTCGCACTCATTTTCTGAAATTAGTGCCAGTCACCCCGCACGCTGCGGTGCCACTTGCGTGTCGCCGGCGGGATTAGACTCATCAGCAGCCGGTACGTTGGCTGGAGCAAAGCAGAGGCTGAAGCATCACCCCCCGCCTGGCACCCCGTGGCTGTAGGACCCCATGGAGCGGTCGCTGCTCGACTGCTGTAGGATCCCCCCAAGTGCCAGGGGCTGCAGGACAACCCCGTCCCCGCTGCAGCAAATGTCTGGGTCTTATTTATCAACCCTGAGAAGGTGGATATTAAAGCGCAGTAACAGTGATGCTTCGCTTGTGGGATTTGGGGTGGGGGGAGCCTCCCATCCCTGCTCCATCGGCGGCTGGTGGGAGAGCCCGGGGTGGTGGGACGGAGCTGGGAGTGCTTTGGGTGATGGGGCTGTAAGTTTTTGGGGACTGGCTCAAGGCACCCCATCCCTCATCGCCAGCTTGGGGAAGAATGCAGAATTAAGCATGGCAAATGCCAGATTTTCCTCTGAGAGGGGACATGGTGACCGTGGAGCATAATTAAGGAGCTTCTCGCCATCTGCTGCGGGAGCTGAATGAAGGGTAAACTGACTGAATGAAAAGTAAACTGAGGTTTAAGAAATCTTCATTAATTCGCTGCAGCAAGAGTTTGCTCTGCTTAAAGAAATTAAAATGTGAGCTCTCAAAATCATCTTGCAGCGAGCTAAGGAGGGGGTGACCCCGGGGGAATACGTAACGAGACGGAAACGGGCACATTCATAAATCAGCCGTGGCTCGCTCATTAATGTGCCACTGCTAATGGATCCGGCAGTTCAGGGAGAGGTAACATCCACCTGGAGATCTTCAGTTTGCCTGATCCAACGAGATCCCGGGCATTTCCCCACTGCCCTTTCCCTGTCGCAGAGGGAAGACGGGGTTCGGGTGGTCTGAGCAGTAACAAGTGGTAACGGCTGATACGGGGTACAGACCACGTGCCCCCTGGCAATTGCCACCTGCCGAGGTACCAGCCGTGTTTTCGGTTTCAGCCCTCAGAGGGTTTATCGTAGGCTCCTAGCTTTGAGTGAAACAAAATGATTGGTTTGAGTTAAGCAAATTAATTATCCTGGCTCTTTGGAAACCAGCGTTGGCAGAGGCAGGAGGGATGGGGGGAAGGACGGGCTGGAGGAACTCAGTTTTGCAAGGCAGCAGCAGTTGTTCAAGGAGTAAAAATAGGCTCTTCCATGTATTATTTTATAGGTTATAAGACCAAGGTGAGTATGTTGGAG
>NW_010235310.1:0-27305 GCF_000690775.1 Eurypyga helias
AATTGGGCTTGTTAAGCCTGGAGAAAAAGCTGCCTCATTGCAGCTTTCTAGTATCTGAAGGGGGCCTACAGGGGTGCTGGGAGAGGACTTTTTACAAGAGCCTGTAGTGATAGGACAAGGGGTGACGGGTACAAATTGAAAACGGAGGGTTAGATTAGGTATCAGGAAGAAATTCTTCACAGAGAGGGTGGTGAGGCACAGGAACAGGTTGCCCAGAGAAGCTGTGGATGCCCCATCCCTGGATGTCTTCAAGGTCAGGCTGGATGTGGCTTTGAGCAACCTGGTCTAGTGGAAGGGGTCCCTGCCCCTGGGGGTGGGACTAGATGATCTTTAAGGGCCCTTCCAACCCAAACCATTCTATGATTCTATGAATGGATGTGGCCAGCCCAACAGCCTGGGGGGGAAGGTGAGCCAGAAAAGAGATGGAAGGCAGGAAGAGACTGGGACAGAAGCACAAAGGGGCAGACAGGTGAACAGAGACTGGAAGAGCACTGGAAAAGGATGTGGCCAGGTAGCACAAATTGCTCAGGGAAGACTGGGTGTGGAGAAGTCAAGAACTGTTAGCAGTGGAAGAAATCCAGAGGAAAGCATCAGCACTTGCAGAGACAAGCAAAAAGCAATGCCATCTAGAAGCACTCCCCCACCAGTATCTAGCCTTGAACTTTCTCAGTACTTTTCTGCTCTCCATAAATAACTGAAAGTTACTAACAGTGTGCCTGCCTCCTTCCAGTTTTCAGTCCCTCCAAGGGAGGCTTTTAATGCATTATATGCTACCAAAAGATGTACCATTCTGAAAGAATCAAGATGTTAAAGGTCTTGTGCTCACTGGACACACAAAATGAATGGACACTCTTGTGCATTATGTGCTTTACTGATCTATAAAACAGAACTAAAATCTTTTCCTCCTTTCACATTGGCACTGTAAGTTTCTTTGTACACAAGTACCCTTAATAGATAGTAATAGTAAGTATCACAGAAAAGCCCACAGAAAAACATAATAACCCCACCCTCAAGGAAAGATTTGATCAACACATGTAAACATCCCACTAAACAATGACGATGAAACAAAAGTCTGAGTATCTGCTGCTTATATTCTCGAACCCTCTGCCTCAGTTACTTTAGAATATGGTCGTGCAACTAAAATTGCATATACTGAAGCCAATGGGAAGGCTTGTTTCTTACCAGTAATTCCTACAAAGAAGCTGGGAGGGGAGTGTTTACAAGGGCCTGTAGTGACAGGACAAGGGGTAACGGGTTTAAGTTGAAAGCAGGGAGGTTTAAATTAGATATCAGGAAGAAGTTCTTCATGGAGAGGGTGGTGAGGCACTGGAACAGGTTGCCCAGAGATGTTGTGAATGCCCCATCCCTGGAAGTGTTCAAGGCCAGGCTGGATGAGGCTTTGAGCAACCTGGTCTAGTGGAAGGTGTCCCTGCCCATGGCAGGGGGGTTGGAACTAGATGGTCTTTAGGGTCCCTTCCAACCCTAACCATTCTATGATTCTGTGATTGCTATTTTCCAATGGTTGATTTAAAAGCTCTACTGTTTTTAGTCTACCCATATGTGTGAGTATCTACAATGCATCTATTATTATACTACATTATGTTGAGATTAAATTAACTGTATGAAAAATACATGAAAAATTTGTTGGAGGCTTCTTCATGATAAATTATCACCATTCCCAACTGGCTCGTGGCCATTAAATATTCAGAACTGCTTCTTGGTTTAGTATTTTCACCACTGCATAACTATAGCTTATTATCTTGGAGTTTTAATATCAAATGTGTTCATTCTTACGGACATAAACCTACACATAATATACACAAATGTAAAGATAAATATGCATAACTTAATATACACATACATCTTTTCAAAAAAAGAAAAATGAATGTGTAATAACTCCTTTCACTGTCTCTCTCTCCCCTCCCGCACACACTTCAGCCACCATTTTATATGGATATATCTTAGTGGGAAAAAGTACATTTGGTTCACAACCGCAATGATAATCCAAATTTAATCTTTTTCCAAGGACATGTATAAGTATCTGGAAACTGATATTTTTTTTGCACAGGACAGGAAGTGTGTTTATTTTCCTATGTTAGAAACACTGTTGTCCTTTTCATTAAGACTACTTGTTGGATACATAATGAATAATGAAACATTATAATATGATGAAATTATTATTTATAATAATAACACTTTGAATCATCTATAGGTAATTACTTGATATCACAGTCTGTTATGACATGTTAGACACAGGCACAGGGTCTCCTCTTTCTAACGTCACTGCAGAATTCAGGATGGGTATTTAAAAATCCAGCAGCACAAAGAATATTTTGAAAAAAAATAGTTTCTTACCTGTACTGGTGGCCTTTTCATACTCATTATGTATTCACTAGCCTTCCATTCTACTTTGTTGCTATTCATATATGAAAAATAACATTAATTCACAATGAAATAAGTTATGACAGCAGAGAATTCACTTGCATTATTTTTAGACAATACTGAACTTGTATTCAGATTTTTTTTTTGAGACTTCCCCATGTGTTTTCTCACCTGCAGCAGTCATTGTATCAGATTATTATTTCATTTATTCAGGCATTTGAATAATAAGCTGAAGGCTGAGTTTTTCAAACCATTAAAAATGTATTGATATGCAACCCATTAGCTCATTTTAAACATTTAATTTGTACAAGTATAATTTCAATCCAAACAACTCCAAATCAAATCATGGACACTTAATCAAAGAATATTGCATTTCTTCATGAGTCTTTTGAAATTGAACTGGCCTTAGTCTGCAGAGTTTGAATGCCTTAACGTGTGTTGAAGTAGTGGTTGAAAAAGCTTTCCACTTTGCTTGGGCTTTCCTAATACAAGCAGAGCAGCAAGTTATACTCCACTGAAAAATCTTGGGGAAACCAACCACAGTGAGATACTCTCCTCTCCAAGGCAAAACCAGGAACAAATTATGTACAGAACGGACAATAAGCATTTACACCAGAGCTACTGGTTAGCTGAACAAAGCCTGTGCTTTAAACATGCTGCAGCACTTGCAGGGAACCGAGGTGGCTAGCTCACTTTCATTTCAGCCTTAGGTTTGACAAGTACATGTCAATCAATGCACAATTATGAAATATGTTTCTGTTTCCCACTGTAGTGTAACAGGTAATTTAATATACCCAAACTGGGTTTGGTTCTTCCAGCTTTCCAGACAACTAGATTTTTCTAGTCAGCTCTGTGGAACTCTGCAAGCTAACTCTTACGCTCTAGAAAACTCAAGCTCACACTATCTTTAGGAGCAAAATGGGTAAGCCCGTAAAGTCTCACGTTCTGACTGAGATGTGACTGGAGAAGGAGAAGGGACACTAAGAAATCAGAACCAAGATAGGATGGAAGGTGAAAATACTGAGCACAGAGGTAAGATAAAAGTACAAAACAGGAAAAATGGGAGATCGTTAAGTGAATATTTAAAAGGAGATAAAAGATTCCTCAATATTCAGTGTGAAAGGAGCAGAATGATGTAGAAAAACAAAGGCAGAATAGGGAAATTGAGGTTTGGTTTGGGTTTTTTTTTGGTGGTGGGGAGGGTTTGTTTGTTTGATTTTCAGAGGAAGCTGCTTTATTCAGCTTTTTGAATTTAAGACTTCTTAAGAATCTAGCTACTTCTAGTAACAAAATCTTAAGAAGACTGATGACTTTTGACAGAGAAGGGATGACACATTCCCCACCCCCGGAACTGACTCTACATAGCTGTGTGGTCATTCTTATTATTGCCTACTTGAAGAACTGACAAGATAGCAAAGCTTATAATCCCCTTTCCTCTTCATTAATATGACTAAAATCCAGATATGCTTTATATCTGTTTTCCAGTATTTCAGAATGGAAGTTTTCCAGACTGATGAAGGTGATAAAGAACTTTCATTTTGCTTGAATGACAATTCCAAATATATTTTTCCACAACACAGCCCAGATGTTGTACTGTCATAAAGCAGCAGCTCTCAGAAGCTTTAAGAGGAGCTTTTCTGAGATTTTCTGAGAATCTGTTTGTGCATATTTTAACCAGGGAATTCTTCTACTGGAGAGGAAAAAAGCAAGCATTTGTGAAATTATATTGACCTTGATAAAACTGACGTAAAACAAAAAGTTTTGAAAATTAACTAAGGAAAATTTAAAACTAAAATATCAATCTTTAAAGTTTTATAATGAGAATATGTTTGGATTTTCTCTTAAAAGCTGTTCTTAATTTTATACATTATACACTTCAATTTGTACATTTTGTATATGAATTCAGTGTAAACATGGCACAACAGACTATTTTGCTCTTGCTACTGCACGTAATACTAATTTAAGTAAGTTGTATTTATGGATGACAAGGATTTTTATTTGTGTATGTAGTGCTCTGTGGGAGAACAAGAGATAGTGACCATAAATTGAAACTTGGAAGTTCTAATTGAATGTGAGAATAAACATTTTCACAAAAGGACAACTAAGCATTCATACAGGCTGCCCGGAGAGGTTGCAGAAACTCCATCCTTGGAGGTATTCAAGACTTGCCTGGAGAAAGTGCTGAGCAACCTGGTCTAAATTTAAGTGCTGGTCATGCTCTGACCAGGAGGCCAGGCTCGGAGACCTTTCAAGGTCCCTTTACACCTGAATGATTATGTGATTCTATGGTTTCAGAGTCAATCAAATTGTTTCTCCTGCTGCCTTTTCCAGCGATACCTGCTGATACCAGCTCCTCTCTCAGTGTGCAAAACAAGGAACAAATATTGTGAACAAGTAATATTTCCTCATCCTCATTGTTTTATGGTTTATCCTCATCCTAAAAACATAATCACAACTCATGGTAATAAGGAAGTTTGATACTAAGATTTTGAATCAGAAAATAAACCAAAGTGCTATGTGAAGAATTACTGTATTCCAGACCTCTGTGTTATGATGAATGAGAAAAGAGCAGTTAATCTAATTATTAACTAAGTTCTTCTTATACTTTAAAAATAAAAGCATATACATTTTATCACAGTTATTAATTACAAAAAATAGTGATTTATTCTTCCAGTACCAAATGCCTTGACAAAAAAAAAAATTACAAAGTCAAACAGGAAACCAGTAAGGGTGATGTGAAATAACATACCTTGTTACACCTATTTCCGACAAATCATAAAAACAATGCTGCAAACATGAAAAAATTCACACACAGCTAAACAGAAAGAATTATCTGAAAATGCTACATACACAAACGTCAAAAACTTTTCAGAACAGAAGTTCAAAATTGTGACCAATGTGAGCTTTAAGCTAGCATCTGTTGTGCTTCCCTAATTCTGCAATAACACATACTGTGCAGTTCCAAGGCAGGCAACGTAGGGCAGCTACACAAACAAAATAGTGGCAGTGTTTTGTTTAATTTAGAAAAACCTGGTTTTAGTTGAACCTAATATGTTTATTTTTCATATCATGCTAATACGCTATTACAAATATAATAAACATAATACTGCTATTATTAATAAAATAAACTTAGATTTCTTATTAATGAAGCACAAACGAACAGTGGTCTCTTATGACCAAGCTTCATGTCAGGCTGTATTTTCATTATTGTGGTTTCCATGATCTGAATGGTTTTAATAGAATTAGGTACGCAATTAAAAAAAGCCTATGAGAAAAGAGCAAAAGTCTTAAATGTAAAATAAATGCTGTTTTAGAAAACAATAACTGTTTCTCTAAAGGCTTGCATAGCCTACCATAAAACCTGTGAAGGTACGAATAAGCTATGATAGTGACCTGATAAGATTATTCAAGTCAGACAGAATTGCCTAACCTGGAAAGCTAATCTTAGTGATGCCAATAAAAAAGCAGTTTGCACAGGTGTAAAATATGTAGGCTAAGATGAATTTTGAAGATCAAGGCTGATAATTTACTTCTTACATAGCTAATTAGAACTAACTGCTGGACACTTATGTGCCTGGAAGTAAGACTGCAAAAAAAAGTTTTATGTTTTTAAAACTGCATAATTATTTGCAAGTAACCATGGGAACTGGCATTAACAAAAATGTCCTTTTCAGTGCCGCTTTCAATTATACATATAAACTTCATCTCTCCCCTCCCAAAGCCCTTCCTTTGTTCCTCAAGCTTTGACATAAAATATTAATTTAGGTATAAAGAATGAATTTAACTTTTACTCTGGAACAGAAAATTACAGTGTAGGCAATAAGAATTGATCATTTTCACAGCTGTCTGTTACCCCCACTGAAATTGGGATAATTATACATGGTCCAGAAAACAACTGCACTATACAGTGACTTTTGATATAGGGCTATTACATATTATTCCCAATTCTAATAAAGACCATTATTCACTCCATTTTATGTACTGAAGTTTAAAGAGACCATGAACAAGCCCTACAATAAATAGGCTTTTAAAAACATAGTTGTAAATTTCAAAAATAAACCCACACCTTTTCAAGTGTCACTTGCAGAAGACTACACAATTACAGAATTTATTTTCTATGGAAAGGTAATTTTCTTTGATTGTCATAGTCAGTAGCTAAATCATCATCTTGGGACAAAATGCAATTTTCACATATCCATGTGTGAACCACTCTGCATTCCTTCAAAATTTTTGCTTAAGCTACACTGTGACCAGGAAAGTCCAAATAGGTAAAACATGGCAAAAGACATGGAAATTAAGCAATCTTTTCTTCCATAACAAGAAATATCTAAGTTACCTACCTACAGAAATTAGGTGTAAAGTAACCAAATATTTACAAATCGCCAGCAACTGACATAATGATGAACTGAAGGGAGTTAATTAGGTAAACTCCTTTTTCTAGGTTACCTCAGTTATGTATTTTTAATTAAAAAGCTAAAAAATTTACCTGTGTATCTTGACAGCTCTACTGTAATAAATAGATTATTAATAATTTAAATTTAAATGGCATTTTAATAATTATATTTCAAAGGCATCACACAGTGCTTTGAATTGGACAGGGTCAGTCTCTGGGGAAGGGCCATCTAACGGGTCTTCCTCAGGTAACACTCAGATTCTAATTTAAAAAGTAGCATTCCTGTAACCTGGGGGTGAACTGATTGCTTGTCCTGATAGCAAGTGTCATTCACCGTAAGCACTCACAAAAACGCTGAGTTTCCACAACCAGGCATAAAGACAAATCACCTAAGTGGAAGAGGGCACAACTAAGCACAAGTAGACTACAGTATGTTGTCTGATGTCCTGCTCTGGATGTGAGTAATGGCAACTGCCCATCTTATAGTGGTGACTGAAAAAGGGAAAACCAACTTTCAAAAGGTACAGGGTCTCCTGGCCCATACAATGACCATGAAAAATTCAAGGTCTCAAGTTTCAAGGCTCATACAGTTAGACACTATAGACACTAACAGATATTTACTACCCACCTGCACATCCAAATGCAATAAACCACAAATCCACAAATGTTAAGAGCATACACAGTAAACAGAAAAAAAAAAAAATCCAGAACAATCAACAAGGATAAAACCATGTATCATAATAAAAAAGAGTAAGATCCTCTACAACTGACTCACCCTCTATTAGCAAGGTTCACCTAGCTAGACTTCACATCCTACCTAGCAACAACAATTAGCTACAGTAATGTGCTTTAATCTCCACTGACAGAGAGAAATTTCTCCTGGAAAATGAAATGAGGGTTTCATGAAAAGCGAATAAATTTGAATCTTTCCTCACAAGACTTCCCCACACCAGACAGCAATTTTCCAGTGGACACCTCTGTAGACCGTGAGCTGTGCCAGCAGATATGTCCCGCATAGGATCATCCCCTTGCCACATATCCCACTGTTTTATTGGCAGGGCATCTGCCAGACTCTCCTCCAAACACGAGAAGTATCGTTGAGCACCACTCAAAGCATTTGCTGCTTCTGTACAAGATTGTATTTGTTCATCTTTTAGAACCGCTAATGTGAAGACTACCTTGACCATGTGAGTTAATAAAGCACCAGGTATACACAACCAAGGAAGGTGAGAGAATCAAAGAGGAGTCCATGTTAAGTTTACAGTAACTACGTAAATTTTTGTGAATTTTCTATGGACTGCATGGTATTTTATTGGTGATCCTATCACAAGGTGATAAGGCAATTAGCAATATTGACATATGAAACTCCATCTAGAACAAAGCAACAAAATTCACTTCAGATTATTCTGAGGGAAGTCTTGTGTTGTAACTCATTGTTCCAGCGGGGAACAAAAGTGATGTGTCAGTGAATTTCACACAGCAGAGAAGCATCACTGCCCCAACAGCATCAGAAAATAACAAGACAACCAAACTGTGGATGGACAACCAAACTCTTATCAAAAAAACCTTAAAAGGGATAGAAGATTGTGCTTACCAATTAAAAGGTATTTGTATAAAACAATAGGCAATCAAGTCCTAACACACAGAAATACATACACTCTCTTACACAGTCAAGCTGCTTCAGCACACTCTCCGTAAAGGTACTGAAATGATGTGAATTTAGCATTACTCGTTCCTCAAAACTCAAGCTAAATTACAACTGTTCACTAATGGTGTACAAAAACTACATATCCAAAGCACACTTGAAATTATTTAATCTGCAAACAAGCATCAATATAAACCACAGACACCTAACTGTGAAAACATGTAAGACAGCATTCAGCATCATTTCAGAGTAAAACAACTGTTGCCTACAGATCAGGCACCATATGTCACTGCCAAATATTTCTACCTTTTTTTTAACCAGGTGAAATCTAGAAGAAAAATGTAAAGCTTTCTGAATGGCTACTCATATGCTGGGTGAAAATGACAGAATTTCTACAGAAAATATACTGGAGGTCAAGGCAAACATAAGAGAAAAACAACTAGTGGCAATTTTTCATCAGGGTATCTAGAGGAGTTTACCAGTATTTTGACAAAATCTGTACCTTCATTCTTCTAGCTCTGAGTTGCCATTGCTGTCGTTTACCAATATAGCTAGCATACCTGTAACAAATATAATTTCTATTACATCTTTTTACATCTTTCTGATGTAAATAAATAAATATTCAGTCTTAAACAAATAAATATTCAGCCTTCAGAATGTAATTCTTCGACCTCTACTTTTCTTACATATACTGCTGTTACCTCTTAACTTACCAAAGAACATCATCCTTATTTCCTTGATTTTATCTCTTGACCTTTCTGAGTTAAATCGATGGTACAAGTCACATCAAATTCTAGGTGACCAAATAAGTTTCACCCAATCAGAGAAGCAAGAGGTAACAATACATGCATTAAGCATGAATGCAGTTACTATGGAGATTCCTTTTAAATCAAATAACTGATCTTTTGTCCTTCCTCTTCTGTACTATCACTGCAAGTCCCTAATTCTTTCTTTTCTATCCAGTATCATGTACCATATTTTCTAAGTACAACTATTTCTACATGTGGCCTAAAAAAAATTCTGGTCTGTGAAAAATAAGTGAGCAAGTACTTCTTTCTACTGGCACCACACCAAGTCCCAACATGATAACCAAACTTAACAAGTCAGCAATGTGACAGCTGATGAATGCTTCTATTTAGAAACATTCTGCCATCTTCTGTTCTCTAATTTTGATGGTTTTTATCTTGGTATCAGCCAGGTGTTTGTTTGTGACATCTAAAGTTGTGACTGGAAGCCAGGGTTGATCTGCTCCTCCTGCTTATTGCCACGAGAAGTACTAACAATTAACTTTAAAAAAGCTTACATATAAACATAATTAAATCTCCTGAAAAGTATTTCTACATCCCCAGTTTGAGGTAACTTCCATAAGGTAGGTTGCACCATAGTATAACATCAACTGACACAGCTCTGGTCATTTTAGATCTGTGAGTTTCAAGTTGTTAAATGAATTGTCCACCTACCTTGTCATAACTTTCTGCTAAAGAAGTTGTGACAGCACTTGTATTGTATTCCTAAGATAATAAGATAAAATCTGACAAAGCAACCTTTTGGGTAACCAGAATATGTCTAGGAATAGGCAAGGCTGAACAGGGACAGGTATGCTGAATGATGATTCACCTCCTGAAAGCCAGGCAACACAGCGATGTTGAGTACTACAGAAATGCCTTTACCCATAACTCAATCATCTACTTTATAGAGAATCCTTAGGAAAGGATTTAGTGTGTGCTCGTAGACATGATGTTTTTAAGAGGCATTGATTCACAACTGTCATAAAGTTCTAGTGTTAACTGCTTTCGTCGTACCATGCCGTTCATGATAATCTATAACTCATAACCTGCCTTTCTCCTTTATTAACCAACAGATTAGCTCACAAAAACAGTTTATTAGTCAGTAAACATAGATTGTTCAACAGTTTATTGAATCCTGTACACATTTTTAAAAATCTTCTATTGATACTGCACAGAAATGGATGTCCTGTTGCTGAAAAGTAACAACTTGCTTAATCATCCATATGTATTTTCAGCACTGTATCTGCATCGCTCAGCTGACTGATAGCTGCACTTTGGTGACATTGTTCCGAAAAGAGATGTTGAAGAGATGCTGTAAACCTGATATAGTATATTGCAACAAATAAAAGGACAACTAGGATTAATAAAACAGAGCTTTATTTAGCCTGCAGAAAAAAACAGATCCTTCAAATAACCTCCCAAGGCTTCATAATCTTATCATAACATTTCTGGATTTTTATGCAAAATCTTAAGAGATTCCTTTTTGCAACCTAATACTGTACTTTTAATAATGCACTTTTCTTCATTTACTACGTTTAAAATTCGGTTTCACTGTCAAAATGAACCATTTTCCAGAGCTTCTGGTTGATTTCTTTCAATTCAGCACCAGAATTTCAGCTGAGAGGAAGCTATTTGACAACTGAGGACATAATGTTCCAGCAAAACAGAAAAAAAGCAAGAGATACAGAGAGGGAAAGCAAGAGAGCATGCACACATGCATGCAAGAAGAAAAGAAAGACAAACATGGGCGTTTTTTTTCTTTTTTTGGAACTCTAAGTGAAATATCTAATCAGCAGAAAACAGCAGCTCTTCAAACAGATCAGACATAGCATGCTATGGGCAGATAATTTGGAGAAAACATTGTATGCTAAAGCTAAGGGTTTAACGACCAACAAAAAGGCACAGAGATAATGTATTCATGCATCATCTATAAGCAAATGTAGTGTGTTATATCTGAACCAATGTAACCTTATAGCCCCCATGCCCACAGTACGCAGAAAAGGAAGAAAAAGTAGAAGCAAAGCTACAAGGAGAGTTTGGTGACTGGGATAAAGAGACATCCAAAGAGCTCTAAGCTTACATTGAGGAAACAACTACAGAGGGAATAGGTACAAACCCCAGGTTCCCCCACTGCTCTCTATATAGTATGACAGTAAGATAACTGGGCATGGGGAGGAAGGAACGTACATACAAAACCAAGTACTTTGTCTAGAGACATTGTTAATCACAAAGAGGTACCACCCCAGCTTGAGTACCTCTCTGAAAGGTCAGTCACAGCCTAGTTACAGCACTTCAGCAGATATAAGGGAAAGAATCCGTACCTTATCCCTATTGTTATCCTTTTGAAAGCAATGTTATGAAGAAGGTCAGGGACTATGGAAACTACGAGAAAACAAATCAGATGACACTGGGGAATGAGGGATTTTTTCCAGAAGAATATGGTCAAGGTAGCTCTAGAAGGGAAATTAAGATTTATGTGCAGCTGACAATAAGACAGTAACAAAGGGAGAAACATGGGAACATAAAGAAAAAATGAAAGGAGAAAGGAGAATCAGAAACAATATGGGACTAGATGTCATAGTAATATGTAGCAAATTAGAACAGTTATACCACAGTGTTTCTCTTTCCTAGCCCCATCTCATTATTCAGGCTTGTACAGTCTGCTGGTTTTTTCCCAGGAGAATGAATAGGGGAAACGGGGAGAGTTTATATTGGTAAAGGCGGCAGCAAGAAACTCTGATGTTTGTAGGATTTGTTCACAGCCTTATACAGGTATTTTCAAGGTTAGGAAACACCAAGTAAGCTTTTTTTTTTTTTTTTAAGCCATAGTTACTTAACAACAGATAGAATCTCAGTTTCTTTTAACATACATCAAAAATAAGTAGGTACAGGTGAACACATTTATCAAACAGACCAACACAGTGGCACCTTCTAAGAAGTGTGCACTGCTGGACAAATCAGTATTCAGAACAGTCTCAAAGACTAATGGTAAGTAGCAGCAGTACACAGTTCTGTCGTTCAAGTTCTTTGAAATACTGGGACGGTATCAGCTCATTTTTTTTGATGCCGGTAACAATACTATGTATTTCACCACAGGAGCGAATTCCAACACCCCCTGGAAAGTGGTTATGTGCCACCATAAATATTTCTAAAAGGACAGTTACTCAAGAGCATTTCAGAAAGTTGCTTATATCTACTAACACATCCTTGAAAAATTTCAGTATCAGGCAGCTGGATTTCTTCCATGTCTGTGTTTTCCTCTTTTTGGGAGGGGGTCTACATAAGTACTCTTCAAGCTGAAAATCACAATTCAACAGGAAAAAGGATCTCCAAACTAATTGAAAGTGAAGTTAGTGAAATGAAGTTCATTTCCGAATAGCACAGTGAAAATGTGACATGAGATGCACATTAACGAAAAAGAACTTCCAACAATCACACCAAAAATGCTTGACAAAACCAAAAACCACTTCCCTAGTTCAGCCCAGTGCTTAACAGTGTGATCCCTAATACTGCCACAAAGAGACTGGAGGAAATGAAGTCTCACTCTTGACAGCCCATATACGAATGGGAAAGTACAGCTGTCCCACTCTTGTGAATGCCAGAAAGCTGTGAAAGCCATTGTATATGGTCCATGATGGGGTCAGACAGCATCACACCAGTTTCCACATGCTTAAAATCACTGATTCCGGTCCAAAGACAATTAGTGTAAGTAGAATTCTAGTTGTGATTTAATATAATGGGCCTACTCAACAGATTATTAATATCGATGGCAGTTACTACTTCTGAGAGAAAGAGTCTATGAAATATATATGAAAATAAAACAAAGGGAGAAAAGGCTTGCAAAACTCTTGTACATTAACCACGGCTTCATATAAGTTACATATTACCTACCATTTTTGAACAACTGTTTTTTAAAGGGAGTCAAGTTTCAAACTCTCTCATTATTTTTAAACGGAACTAGTTCACAAGGATTGGGATGCCGACTGGTTTTCCAGAGTGCAGCTGGAGTGTCTCCACTGACAGGTCATAGATCCACACACTGAGGCTGCAAACAGTCCAGTTTCAGATAAGATACAAAAATGATGGTGATATAGTAACTGAGATGTAAACATTCCTTATTATAAGCATAGCTGTGTATTGCAAACATGTAGATCTCTTTGAAGCATATGGCTTCATATATAAAAAGCTATTGATATTGATTCTATTCTCCTCAAGAAATTTCTAAGTACATAATTATAAAGTTTAAATTTAATTCCAATTTTAAAACCTCCCTAAATGCAGATTTGCCCAATAGCCCATAACTCTCCAAAAGGAAAGTTATCTGCAGGATAAACTATTAACAGTTTAATAGCTAGTGGCTTATTAACTGATGGTTTAATGCAGTTTACAGTTCTTAAAATTATTATCCCAGAAGTAAAATTAGATCTTTAAATAAACTCTGTTGGTGTTAAGCATTTCATTTAAACTGAGAAAATCCAATCAAAACTGGTTAAAGTTATATGGTCTAAATGATAGCTTATTCCTTTTTTCTCATTCTTCTTCCTAAAACAAATGTGCTCACTTGGCATCACAACCTGTAAGGATGAGTGAGATAGGCTTATGGTATAAGAGCAGCCTGGGCACTATTTCTGTTAGAAATGAAAAGGTATTGGGAGACCTATTATGTGCAAGATCAAAGTGTACTGCTGTACAGTATTAGAAGTTACCTGCAGGCTACCATGCATTTTACACAGTATTGCCAGACTTTGCAATAAGTGTTTGGAGGTTATCCATGGAAGCTCCAGCTCCTGAATCCATGTGACTGTGTGAAAACCTCAACTTTCAATAAAAAAATACTCTTCTAAACCTTGAGATTTTGGATGGACTGAAGCAGTCATGGGAACCAAGCAGAAATGAGAAAAACTCCCAAATACACAGCTCATAGAAAACAACTGATTCTTAATACCTTTAATGGCTTAACTGAAGCAAAACCATGTCTTTGCCTCTTGAGCTTGTAGTATAAAACTAATGTAGAGCAGCAGAAGCACACTGCAGATACACTACCAATATATCTCATATATTTCAGAGCATTCCTAATCACTAATTTCTAGCTGTTCTAAAGTACAACCTCCATGGTCCAAAATTCCTAAGGCAAGGAATAATGTTTTTTCCAAATATATTTAATTTTGATTTTTTTGTATTTTCAAAATTATTTATTGCAAAAAGAATTCTACAGTACCCATTTTCATGCACTTCAATATAAACAGAGCAGATTAACATAATAAAATATATTTTCATGTGTTAGCTTTGGTAATGGCTTCGCAAAATGTTTTTGTTTACATGGTAAAGTGAGCAACTGAATTTCCTATTCTCTTTGCATTTATCTCAGAGATAAATGTTAATATACTAGTAAACTAAAGCTATGATTGCAAACAAGTCTAAGATGCACTTTTTTCTCATTTCTGAATAAACTTACTTGAGTGAGTTTCATTCACATAAGAAAAGCTGTCAAAATGTGATGTTTATGATGGCTATATATCTTCACAATAAGATTTATAGTGCAAAACTTTGAAAGAAGAAAACAAGGAAAATCATCATTGAAGAACAAACTTATACTTGGAGAGGATCCAAAACTACCAAATAACATGTCTTAATTATCACCAACTCCATATGGGGGAGTCACCTTAATCTCTATGTGTGTAACCACTTGTATCATATTAGTAATTTTTCCAATTAACCTTCATATACCAAATGCGAAATTGTGGGGTTGACAAGAAAGCCTGTCCTCTTAGTTCCTAAACAAAGCGTAAGTCACTACAAGAACAGTGACAGAATTGGCAATCTCCAATTCTCTAATGGAATGTGGGCTGGAATTCACCTACCAGGAATTACTAAAATACATATCTGAAGCTAACCTGGTAGTCTTTAAAAGAGGATTGTGCAAAGAGATTAAGAATTACAAACAGAACGTAAGTACTGATTAAAGCTTGCTTTCACAAAAGAACACCAAACTGCCCCCAAAAAGCAGGCAACGCTGCAGATGTCTATCCATTTTGTCTGACTGAATTGAGAGACAGGACTACAATAGCAGTTACCAACGTCAGCAAAGCTGCATTATGATGACACAGTATAATTCTTCTTACTGAGAGATTTTAATCACAAATATTAAATACAGTCAGTAACTAAAAAGTAAAAAAAAAAATCCAAACAAATTATCAACCTCTTCATCCAAAACCACAGATAACATAAAGCCATAATAAAAACTGCAGGAGAAAAGAAATTCTGACATTGAAACTTCTTTGATATGTGGATCATAGAAGCAGTTAATTCTAGTAGCTTCATGGTTGCCTCAGTAATTGTGTAAAACTGCTGCCATGTGCATACACAGCATGAATTAATGCAAAAAACCCCATCCCTTTTTAAAATATAAACTTGATCTTACTCTGAGACTGATTTAAAATCATAGCAAAGTTGATATTCGATGTATGTTTACAAATAGAAATGTTTACAAATAGAAAATGTTTACAAATAGAAAATTACAGTACAGGAACACAATATAGAAGATAATAAGCACATGTTAATCCTACCAACTGAAGCTAGCTTGTGAAATTCTAACAATCAAACTAAGGTAATAAATATTTTGCTTTTGAAAACTAATGTGCAAAGGTGGTTAAAGTCAACTGCAGCAACACCAGCCCATGCATTTGGCTCCTACACTTCAAAAGAGTGCTCATTTCTTCTACTGTTTGTTGGTGGACAAAGCAGCAGTTGGTAAATACCCTTCTAATTCAGGATACATGTATACAATAACATCAAAAAATGAAAAATAAAACAATTTCCAGTGCAAAACTTCCAAGTCATAGACAAAATATCAGCCAATAATTTATTGAAACCATTAAATGACCTAAATGGTTAAATTCCTAGCTGAGAAAAATACGACGACATGACTTCTGGGGCACTTGGAAAACACATCATTTGAAAATGTGTCTAGAAAAGTATGTGTTTACCAATTGAAGAAAAAGCTGAGAAGCTGCAGGAGATAAATTAAATAGCAGAGAGTAATCAATCACAGTGCTAAAATGATAGATGACAACTAAACTGAAGCCCCAGGGAAGTACAAACACAGAGCCATTTTGCAAAATTAGGTTGCATAACTAGCATACCTCAAAGCAGTACAGAATCTAAATCCATGTCAGAGATCTCACATTAAAAAATGCAAAGCCGTGTCTGTAATACAAGATCGATAAAAAAAAGAAAAATGAAGTTTTGAGGCACAGAATTTTGTAAGCATATGAGTCACAGAGAATATACTACTCTGAATGGCCTTAACAAGATAACTGAAGCAGAGACAAAGTAAAAAAATGTTACGCTACGCAGAATTTTACCATATAATTTACCACAAGTTCATACTTCCATTGTGGGAGGGGAAGAAAAAAAAAAAAGTGAAACTAATTTAGGGGAAGACCTCATCACAGAATTCAGGTAGTGTGAACACTCAAATGAACTATTTTATCCCAGCCTGCAGTATATGCACATGAATTTTAATGTGCAATGACAAAACCTGAGAGCACAGGGAATAAGGGCACTTCCATGTTGCTTCTAGATTACTATACTGCAATATAAGACTGAAATCGTAATGTAAGGGAAGATTATTGTGATTAGTAGAGAACATTCAGAAACCACAGGCTCATTTCTTTTTGAAGGCTCATAAATTCAACTTTTACAAAACTGACCCTTCCAAAACCAAGGAATCCTTCATTCAGCTACTTCATCTCTGGTACGTTACATAGCTCTGGATATAATAATGTAAACGGTAAAATATAAAACACAGTAGCTTTTGAAATAAGTATTTGGGTAAACAACAGTTACATTGTGTACTTATGAGCTAAGAGTAAGTCTAACAGGAATTTAGTTCTACACACAATGGAGTCAAAACTGCCCACGGAACACCATTTCAGCAGGCCGGGCTTTCTCTCATCTGCTTGCAGCACAGCGCGTCTTGGCCATCCTCCTCCTGGATTAGCGCTTCATTTGCGCAGTCTCCTAATTTACATCACATTACCTGAACTTGTCTTTATTAAGTATGTGAAAGATGAAATTTGATTGCTGCTATGTGAGAACAATGGACACCTTTTTTGGAACACATACTGCATGAATTTTTCCTTCTTCCACCAAGGATGACTGCAATTTTTTGCAATATCAAACCCAAATTACCAAGGCCCTTGCATTTAAAACAAAGATAAGAACAATTAAACCCCACAAAATATAGTATATATTATGACTTTTATTTTATCCTTTTCTTAGTAAGTATTATTGTATTTTCTTCCTATAGCTGGAATCCAATATTTATGCCTCTCAGCCCTGGATATTTAAAATTTTAGGTTTTAATTCAGATTGAGAAAAAAAAAAAAGAAGTATTTTAAAACAAAGACTGCAATTTATTAATCCCAGTGTCAGAAGAATGACTTGTTGCTTAGTGTATAAGTAACATACAGTTCACAAAAGTGTTCTATGCAGGTCCAAAGGTAGCACACAAACTTCCCTATACGGCTAAATATATAGCCTGATTGAGCTGGTAACATTGCTCCTCACTGATGATGGATGAGAGAAAAATGTAATTTTATTTCTGTTTTATTATATTCCAAAGAGATTATTAAATAAATTACACATTACAAATGTTAAATAACCACTGTACAGTTTCATTTCTGTAATTATATATTCATTGTTAGATCATTTGTAGTTTATAATCATAATACCATGACTGATAAAATTAACTGATGGATACTATGAAAGGTTCTGTCAACCTATTCTGCCAGCAGAAGAAAGAGAATTTGTATGTGATGGAGCACCAATAACAGTTGATTAATTTTTCCTCACTATATGCAAATAAATCCACACTATTCTGAAACAGCTGCCTCTGAGGTCTGGCCACTTGACACAGGAATACAAGTGAGAAGAAAATCTTGGAGTGTCTGCAGTAATGAAATTTACTTTCTACAATGAGGTTTATAACAACCCCTGGATTTTTTGTATGAATACATCAGTTGAATTATACAAATTGCTTGAACTGCTAATACCTATGCATGTAATTATCGGTCATCTGCTGCCAAAACATAAGACCTGGGGGGAAAGCACACCTGATTTGGTTGAAGGTATCCTATTCATTAAATAACAACACCCAAAAGTTCCACCATATCTTTCCGCATTTCAAATAAAAACTGTAAGAGCTGACCCTTATTACAGCATGTTGCAACCCTTATCAAAATCCATAGATACAGGTATATGGATGGCATTATTCTGTGCATTACTGCCCAACATTAACAATTCTCTTGGTCTGCAGCGTATCTATTTGATACTAGAAATAGCAAGCTCAAAATTTGCCAAAGATTGGGAACATTCTGCAATGCAGCTTTGCCAAGAGGAAGAGGAGACGGCCCTGTGTAGGAGACGTTACAAGAAACTATGAAGTTGGAGCAGATTAGGTAAAAGACTGTAAAGGATGAAAAGATTTATGATAACATGTAGGGAATATAAACCACAAGAATCATGAGGGGAAAGAGGAGAAATGGAATAAAAGTATGATTGACAGAAAGCAATGGAAAGTTAAGAGAAATAGATAAATAAGAGTTTTGAGAAGTTTTTTAAAGTTGTTCTTTTTCTTAGGATCTTCTGGAAGATATGTATGATTTGTTATACGTGCAGAAATGTCTACTGGAAGCACAGTTTAGTGCACTGTATAAATAACTGTACAGATTTTCAAACAAGCATTGTGTTGACCTCACCTTCAGTAAAATGTCACACATTTCCTTCAATGTTGTCGGATTAACCATCATGATAAACCAATCGCTGAACTTGACTGCCCAAGAGAGATACTGGGCATTTTTTGGCTATTGAGGTGTATATATATTCTTCTCCACCAAAGAGCTTTATCTTTACTGATAATCAAAACGTATTCACTATTTCTGTCCAGAACTAGTCCATTCCATACATCAGTGTGGCTAAATAAATAGAGATTTCATTTATGACAATAACATTTATTCAATTCTACTGCATGATATAGCCAAATGTACATTCTATAAGCAGAATGGTGCTGAAGAGCATATATTCTCTGTACGCTACTTACTGCCCACAGTCTTCCACCACAAAACGGCAAGCTCTATTAGCACGCAGCATAGAGGAACTGTTTTGTTGGAACTGTTAATAGAAATGCCTTCACCTGCTTTGGTTCTCCAAGGATACTGCCACATTTTAATACTCAGTAATGCAGGACACCCATCTACCCTGCTACGTTTCCCAAGGTGTATTCCTTCGGATTTGCAATAAAAGCAGCGTCTGTTCTCTACTATATCACAACTGGTACTTCACCATCAGCCTGAGATATTTTTTCAAAGGAAAACATCAATAATATCATCCACAACACAACCATGGCTCATTTTCTTGTTTCAGCCAGTAGTCTTAATTTCTTGATGTTTTATAAAGCTGTGGTATCAAAGGCCAGTGCAGCCATGCATTGTGACTGGTCATACTGTGCAGTGAGCAGCACAGCTCTGACCATGGCAGTTCAGAACTATTACTTAGTGATTAAGTGGTTAACACTAAGCAATAAGAACTTTCTTATTTGTGTCCTGACCCAACAGGGTCTGACTACACTGATAGACCTAAATGTTCTTCTGCAAAATTTCAGGTGTGAGCAGATGCTATACATCTTTTACATTATAAAAAACATCTGGGTTTAGCTTGGTACCTTCTAGTATTACAATACACTTTTACTGAGAAGCAAAAGGAAATATTTTCAGTATAGGTGGCAATGAAGACACACAGTGTGGATTATCTGGACCTGTTAGCTAAGATGACTACAGGATTAACAGAAGTCTACCCCTGTGAAATGAAACTGAGTTGGATAAAAGGCAGAAATTCTCACTGCACTCATTTCTTATACTTGTTAAAAGAACTGCAAATAAGAAAAAAATACCAAAAAAATGAAAGTACAGACAGTGTTTTGCTTCAGAGTATGTAATCCAGTCACTTACTGTTCACAATACAGACTGTGTGCTCAACTCTTCTCTTTGTTTATTCAGGACTCCACGTTTCTGTAAGAAAAACAAATAAATACATTTATCATCTACATAAAATAAATTACCTAGTTTCATTTGTGCCAAAGTTTTGCCCTTTTCGTATTTAGTTTCAGTTTACTCTAAGATTAAAAACCCTGGGTTTTCATGAAAGTGTCCAGAAGAGAAAATCCACATTGTTCCTTTTCCTTAAAAGGCAAAAACCGCAAAGTTTCCAGTCTCAGGCACTACAATAGCAGCAAAGATGGGAAATCCACAGGTTCAGGGACAAATCTCTTTTGAAACCTCATACCAAATTCTGTGCATCTATCTGAATTGCACCTGGGCACCTGCAGCTCACCTCAATTCAGGGAAGGTGACAGGGTTTCACACCTGTGAGGTTGGCAATTTCCCAGTCAGAATTAAATCCGCACGCTCTATTAGATCTTGGCTGGATCACCCCATTAGACTGAAGGGTTAAGGAAGAAACAACATGCACGTCCAAGGACAGCCACAGCCTCCCCACTGCTTCTGGAGGAGAGCGGGACACGCAGCAGAAGGGTGTGTGATGCTTCACTCCCACTGTTTCATGCACCCAATTCGCATGGTCAGCACTGCTCACAGCACACCAGCCGCTCAGCCTTTCTTGGACACTTTACAGGCATCCCACAAGAGGTGAGTTTTAAGGCAGGATTCAAAGGAAGACAGCATTTACAGATTTTTACTATTAACAATTTTCATGAATAACGGTTGCAGAGAGAAGGGAGAAAATTGGGACTGATGGGCAATAAGGGTTGCCATAAGGGCAACACTGATGTTAAAGAGCAGGCAGGATCAAGCTGCGAATGCAGTTAAATGTGAAGATGATCGATTTCTATGCACTTAAAAAGGGAGCCAAGTGCACAGTTACCAAGGTAGGTAAATGTATTTTTAATTTTACATCAACTTTGTCAAGAGGAAAATGAAACTGCTGTTATCTAAAATTGTCAAACAGGATCACATCGCTCCTTACTCAGGTCTTTAAAAAAGGCAAATTATGATTCCATCCAGCATCTCACTCTAACCAGGCTGCCATCTTTTATGACTCAAATAATAAAGATTCAGAGAACATAACTGATAAAAACTTCTAATTTTCTCTTCTCTTTCAGTAAAATATTAATACTGCCTTCTGTATAGTTCTGTCAGTATCTATGATACCTCAGAAAACACTCACTCATCAATCTACTGAAGAAACATGTTAGGCAACAAGTAACAGCTGTTTGGAACCGCTATGTAGCCCAAAGCATATAATATTATGTTGTTACTAAGTTTTAGACTTTTTTGAGCTGTAGGGATTAGCTCTTCTATCTAACAGCCTATTGCGTTATGTCCCAGACATCAGTGAGGAGTTGTAGAGCACTTGAACAAAGTTAGCTGGACAATGGCATGGAACCCTGATTTCAATAGGGTTGAGAATAATTCAGATGCTGGTGTAATCAGCTGTGGGATCAACTCACTTCTTCCCCACAGTGTGTAATACACCTGACAAGAGTCTCAACAGTCCCTACATAGCTTGGTGTTCCTTATTAGCTGCATAAGATGTCCTGGTACAGGCCATGACAGACCTAATCTGAACTACTGAGCTCCAATACCTCTTGAACGGGTTCAACCAAAACTTTGCCTCTCCATGTCATTCAAGCCCTCCCCAACTGAGGGATATGAAATTCAGACACGCTCAGAGACAGCTTTCAATTAAAAGCTCTAATCCCAATCTTCTCCCAGGGTTCAGAGCCAGGGTTTTGTTTCAGGTCTCTGGGTACATCCTGCATTTGAACAGAGGTAGCTGCAAGTGCCTTAGAGAAATTAACACCCACAGTCACACCTGCTCTGTGGTAGGTACACTGTCTGAGTCTTCCCCTGCTTCTCTAAGCTCTCTGTGTCAAGCTGTGTCACATTATTACCCAGCCTTTCAGAAGATTAACTATTTCCTTCTGCTGCAAAGACAGAAAATAGAAAGACAGATGTTTACTTGAGTATAAATGGCAAATAACGGAACAAAAATACAGGTTATGTGCTGAACTAGAGAAGCAAATTTAAGTGAAAACATGAGTGCTGCTTCATTAAGTGCAAACAGAGAGAGCCCGCTTGCTCCCTTTAAGTCAACAGACGGAGTTTCCAAAACATGAAAAACATAATGCAGATCAGGAATAAATAAGTAAAAACCAGTCAATAAAAATCAACAGTACTCAAGGAGACTAAGTATCAGCGCTCATTGCAAGGATTTGCACAGCTAAAATACAGAGAGAGACATAAACAGGAAAGATTTGCTTTTCTAGTGAAAGATCAAAAAAAGTTACCAGCAAAATTCAACTGTGTTTCTATTACTTCCTATTAAACACCGGATATTTTTTATGAGATGTGTTGGAAGATTAATTCATTCACCCTTGGTTATGGACTCCTGTGGGCCTTCAGTGCAGGAGATCCCCTGCAGTGACAACTATATTTCCAGAGATACAAATAGCATCTGTCATACCGCCAGTATCTTCCAAGGCTCCGTTTTCATTTCAATAATATTTGCAAGGGAAGACTTTTCCTAATGAAACCATTGGAAATATCAACAGAAACACATTTTGATATGCCTGAATACATCTTGTAATATCCCTTTGAAGCGTAATCTGTATTTTACATATGGTATCTACAGAAGATACTTTAGGGCATTTAATTTTAGGGTAAGTAATCATGTAAATGATCTGCAACTTTTATTTTCATTAGTCATAAGAATATGCAAACCAATCAAAACAAAGGTTTTTTTTGTTAATTCTAAGGTCTCTGTTCCCAGTTACCTTTAGTAGTCACCAATTAGGGAAATAGTCCCATTAAGCTGGGGTAGAAGAACCAGATGTCTAAGATAAACAAAGTTCACCCAGCCACACTGAATTTAAGAATATACATGCATATCTTTGCTCATGAAATGAAACCCTACTCTACTGCAAGGAAGGGATTCTTTGCAGTTTTTCTCAGGAAACTCTTATTTAATTAATACAGAGAGAGAGTAGATTTACATTTATTACAGGTGGTGAAGAATGGTTTTAGCATCACAGAACCATGGCAAAACCAAGTCCCTTCTATCATGCATTCACTACTCATGGTGAACTGTAATATAAAAGATGATAGGGAAGTTACATGGTAATTAAAGATTTCTCAGGATCTCTTAGGCCATCTGCAGTTTCTTTATTCTAATAGTATTTCCCAGCCAGGAAGAACAGTGTGATCTTCTACAAACTCCATGAAGAAACAGTTTTTGTCTGTTTAGGATTATGGACTAAACACTCATTATTGGAGCATATGGCTGTTATTTGAGTATTTTTCTCTCTCCTCTCGCAGACACTGAGGAATAATTTTATAAACTGAATCTCTATACAGTGGAGTAATAAAGAGCTATTAACACATCACTGTTATGATTTACCGACAGTTTGAAAGCACAACTGGACAACATTTTTGTTACGGAGAACTAAATGCTCTGGAAGTAGTTTCAGGAGGATTTTGGTGTTGACAGACCTGAAACTTAGCCCAGGTTTGCTGAGAAGCTTATTGATTCTCTTTCGAAGTTGAGGATGTCCCTTTATGTGGCATATCTGGAAAGCTTTGAACAAACCGTTTTGAAATTTTGGGTGGCAAAATGAGAAAATATAAACCAAATTTCAAACAAAAAGCAGCTAGTGTTTAGCCTACTGAATTGCGCAGCACAGCCTCAAAACCCAACACCAGCAGTGTTAGAAATAAAATTGGGAATTTCAAATTTTATTCTCCGCTTCAGAATTATTTATAAGAGAGAAAATCAGATTAATTGAAAGTGGAAGTTATACAGTATAATGAATAGACTGACATCCTGTAAAACATAGAACTGACATCTGGGAAAATGAGGCTAGCATTCGATTATTAAGTTTAAATTAGTTAATAACCAGTAGAGAGTCTGGATAATTTCTAGTTGCATAATGTGCAACAAATCAAACGTATTTTGGAAAAAATGGAATTTTGGACATTTATTAATTGCTTCACACATTGAAACAAAAATTGTCACACATTATGAACTTTACAGTCCTTAATCATATGCATATTCTAATATTTTATGGGCTTAATTTGCTCAACATAAACTTTTTACTGTGAGTAACGCTGATTTTGTCGAAGCCTCAAATAAGTCACAGAACAGATCTGAGGATTAGTTTAGAAGGGATTTAAAGCACACACTGTGAATCCCTATACAACCATGACTTAAAACACTATCCTTTCAGGCCCAGATGGATTGCTATGGCAACAGAATCCCAAATACCAGGTTTGTAACTAACAAAAATGTAAATTATTGATGAACTCGGAGTTGTCTCTCTTGGATACCCTCCTATTCATATACCAAACCGTATGGTTAGAGTACAGGGGAAAGGTTGATACACAATTTCCCCAGCCCAGTGAGCACTAATCCCAAAGGATTTCATTAAATCTTTTGGCTTAAATTTTTATTCTTGGAACAGCAGTCAGCAAGCAGGGATTACATTAAAACAGACACTATTGAGGTCATTACTGACTGAATTCAGGCCTGTAATTTAGCAGAACAGATAATAATTTTAAATACACCCCCACAAAAAAAAAAAAAAACACCCACAAAACCAAACAGAACACCTAAATAGTACTCCTCTAAATTACCATATATTAGATGACAGCATTCTTCCCCCTCACACCCATCACCTTGCCTCCTTGCTAGTAATAAATGATGGAGAAGAGTACAGAATAATAAAAGGCAATATACATATTATTTGATAGAGAGGTACACGTATTACGGTAGACCTGACTGTCCACAAACATGTGAGTTGGAAAATAATGAATGAATGAAAGGAGGCCCAGTAGTCTTGGATATTCTGTAAATCATAATCCAGAATAAAAAAATCTCTAGCAAATAAACAAACAAAAAAAGTACTCATTGCCATCTTTATTGTAAATTTCATGGAAAGCCTGGTAAGGGAATAAGAGTTGTAGGAAAACTAAGGACTTCTATGGACCCCCTTTTATTGAAAGCCTCTCAGACTGCATACAGAATGGGATTAACACAGTGAGTGCCACAAAAAAATATACCCATCAGCTCTCTCACATTTTGACTGCAATTGTCCAGAGGATTTTAAAACCACCTAAGGCTTAAAAAAAAAAAAACAACCAACCAAACAAAAAAAAACCCCACACCACACTATTCTCACGTGTGCTTGCCATTAGATGTACAGAGAAGAGAGACGGCAAACCTGCCTGTAAGAGCTTCTTACCAGATCGTCTGTCCTCTCAAAACCAGAAGGAAAAACCAGGACAGGGAGTAAGTTTGTGGAAATGGACAAATACCAATGCACGCAACTGATTTTCCTAAGCGAAGGGAAACAACTATTGAAACAGAAAATGAAAGAGAAAAGATAAGCAAAGACAAGGAGACTTTTTTTTTTTAAGACAAAGCAAAAGTTTAGAGCAACAGAATGAAAAAGAAAAGATACTGGTTGTAACCCACCCTTTCTGGCAGAGCAGGAAAAATTCTCCCATCTTCATTCGTAAAAGAGCATTTACTCAGCACAGTATGTAAGAGAATACCTATACAGTGAAGCTGCCATGTCGACAACCATTTAAGTTTATAGATGTCAACAAGACTGCAAGCTTTTCTTAGATCTTGACATACGTTATTTAAAAATTGCAGCCTACAATTTAGCAGAATACACATACAGTGTCTCTATGGCCACTAGTGGTAAAAACAGTATTTAGACCCTACCTTTCTCTGTCCATTCAGCCTGTGGCTTGGCCATCCTGACCCTGTGACCCATTTGGTTACAGCTGAACACAGTTTTCAGCTCTAGGGATTTCCCTACTTAGTGAAAGTCTCTTCTTATTGCAGAATTTGTCTTTGGGAGTACTTTTTACAATACTGGCAATGAAGCTGCTTTTTTTGGCCTCTGTTCACTTGTGTTTAGTTACCTGCTGCCTGATGTTCAAAGATGCTGCTCACCCGTGGCTTCCTCCAAATTTCAGTTCTTAGCAGATTAAAGATCCAAGGGTTTCAACTCCACAGAGGCTCTGTGCTCCTTTTTCCATAGGAAAACAGCCAGTCTTTCCTTGCTTATACTCTACACCTCCCCCTAACGTACCGTATTTCTGCTACACACAACTCAGCCACAGGCTAAATAGTAGCTACCTACTAACTCTCAGCGCCCGCTACTCCTCAAATGTCCCTGTATCTCTCTTCCAGCTGCGTGACGCTTCTCACATTCTCAGCCTCTGTTTCTCCGACTAGCACTGCCCAGAACATGCCGTGCTGCCCTCCTGGGTTCCCATTCCTGGTGGATTCAGATCTCCTGGTGCCCGTCAACAGCCTTTTCCAGCTTTTGCTTTATCCTCATGCTTGGCTTGATGTTAAAAGAGCTGTCCACTCTGATATTTCAATCAACCACACTTTGGTCAGTATCATAATTTCACAATCGATAAACTATCAAATGAGTCAGTGGGCACTAAAAGATTCTCTTTTCATGAAAGAAAATCTATTATCAGTGATAATACAGCCAGTGACAATACAATCACAAATCGGTGTCTGAATCAACTACCTGTGACAACTCTCAGCCACACACAGGAATTCCAAAGGACTAGCAGAAACTTGGGAAGCACTAGCATTTCCACCAGTATCTACCCAGGACAATATACGAGTCTGCATATGTTTCACAGTGAAGCTAACATAGGCCTGCTGTGTAAATCGGACGTTGGATGTGCCAGAGGTGTGGATGTACACCAAATGTGCCACAGACTCCCAGAAAATCTCTGCATTGAAGTAGACAAGCTGGATGTGGATGCCCCATCCCTGGATGTCTTTCAAGGCCAGGCTGGATGAGGCTTTGAGCAACCTGGTCTAGTGGAAAGTGCCCCTGCCCATGGCAGGAGGGTTGGAACTAGATGGTCTTTAAGGTCCCTTCCAACCCTAACCATTCTGTGATTCTATGTCTTCACACTATATAGGGATACTGCAACCACTTTGCTACATCTGCCATGTAATAACTGTGGAGCTGCTCTGGGAAGAA
>NW_010235310.1:27336-35618 GCF_000690775.1 Eurypyga helias
CCTGCTTTATGATTACTGGGTATGTCTCAGCCATTTTCTTAGAAAATAGTAGAAATTTTCAAACTTCATATGAAGCCTACATTTTTCCATCTGCAAATATGAACACATGAGAAAACAACTAACATTTATTAGTAATAAAAAGCCCTAAAAACATTATACATAGGAGGGTAACTTCATTTTCCAAAGTGAAAGTTTTCAAGGCTTCAGCTAAAATAACCAGCATTCCTGATATGGCATTTAATCAAATTTAATTCCAAATATTTTCAGGCTTTCCTAGACAAAAAGATAAAAAGTTAGCATTATTTTCTGAGTCATTTAAGAAAAAAAAGAAATCCAGTCCTCCACAATTTGCTTCATAAAACTATTTAGACTAGATTTCTTGGTTTATATGAAATAAGAAAATATTTCCTGGCAAAATTGGTTTCAGAAGTCATATTTAGGTGCCTGTTACAGCTATAGACCAAGATTTACTTAGAAGCACAGTGAGGGTTTTTAACCAGTCTCCCAAATCCTTCCTAGAAAGATAACATAGATCTTTACATTAATAGCTGGCATACTTTTTGGAATGGAACACAAGCTATCTAATTGTAAATGCTTTGAAGAAGTTCAATGCATTTGATAAACACTCGGCTGTGTTCCAGTGTTTGGAGGTTCAAAATCTAATTGTTTTTATCACAGGATGAAAGAACTTGCTGCAATATCCACTGCAGGAAGTGATTATACATTACATAATGCTGCTGATCTTTTTGTTCTGGAAGTTCGGTATGAGGGGTTTTAAATTCCTTTCTCCATTCTCTTTTACAAAAATTCATTAATGTGGACAAGCAATTCACCCATAAACCAGCTACTGAGTATCAGCACCTCAAAGGACTAAGCAACGTAATCTACGGACAAGTGGTTCCAGTAACATTTGTATATTACCCTGAAGAGGCTCAGAGTGGCAACAACTTCAGTATTTGCTGGCCATTTAAATGCATCCCTTCAAAGATAACTTTTTAGAATAAGAGAAAATCCTAAACACACATATTCTGAGATTCACCTGCCTATGTACACTAAAACATGATAATTCACCATTGGTGTAATTTTATCCAACACTTTCTCTCATATACTGTTTCACTCATGCTGCTGTTTTAATTCTCCTAAATAAAATTATTAAAAAGAAGTATGAAAGTCTACCAAGTCTAAATACAGACAATACAGTCAGGTGCTGCAGCACCTCTCCTGTGAAGAAAGGCTGAGAGAGTTGGGCTTGTTCAGCCTGGAGAAGAGAAGGCTCCGGGGAGGCCTCATTGCAGCCTTCCAGTACCTGAAGGGGCTACAAGGAAGCTGGGGGGGGACTTTTTACAAGGGTGTATAGTGACAGGACAAGGGGTAACAGGTTTAAATTGAAAGCAGGGAGATTGAGATTGGATATCAGAAAGATATTTTTCACAGAGAGGGTGGTGAGGCACTGGCACAGGTTGCCCAGAGAAGCTGTGGATGCCCCATCCCTGGAAGTGTTCAAGGCCAGGCTGGGTGAGGCTTTGAGCAACCTGGTCTAGTGGAGAGTGTCCCTGCCCATGGCAGGGGGGTTGGAACTAGATGGTCTGTAAGGTCCATTCCAATCCGAACTATTCTATGATGCTATGAATATTAGTATTACTGTAATTTTCATTTATATTTATACCAGTAAATGGTTCTTAGCTCACCTTTATGACCTTCCTTTTCTTTTCCTCCAACTCTCCTCCTGCACTGGGGAGGGGGGTGTGTGTGTTTGTGTGTGTCTGTGTTGGGGGGAGGTAAGCAAGTGACTATGTGGTACTTAATTGCTAGATACGGTTAAAGCACGACACAAAAATGATGAGCAATTATTTCAAAATCCAAAAATGTTTGCAGCCTTCTAATTATGTATGTTAAAAAATTAACTGTGCTATTTCTGTCTTCAACACATATCTCACAAGAACGGATTGCTATTATGGGTCTGTTGTATAAATATCACAGTGTCTGTTGGAAAATATGAATTCATCTTGTATGATGTTCTTTGTCATCCTCAGCATATTAGAATATTAGCCTTCCATTTTTCACAATTGTCACAGTCTACTTCTGACACTGTTGAGTATCTTATTTAGTGCTGTGCAGAACATTATTTTTTCAGTGGCTGTCACTGTAGCAGACAGCAGTGTCTCCTGGAAGGGGCAGTACATAGCACCATTACGGAAGTAAAAACGAGATGCGCTGATCAGTATCACTCTTCCTTAAACACAAGTAATGAGATGATGAGTCAGTAGATCTTTCTGATTCTTCAGTTACTCCTTTTGCCTAGACACGGAAGAACAGTCACAAAGACACCAACAAATAATACAAACTCATCCAAAAAAAATAGTAACGAGAAGCATTTTCTGGGTATTAAATACATAAATACCAAAAGCAATTCAAACTGGAGTTTACAGTCAGGCTGCCACTTGCTGAAGAAACATATAAGCTAAATGACAAGAGTGATCTTTGAGTGACAAATGACAACAGTCTGTGAAAAGTACTGGGCAGATTTGCCATGATTGCAAATGCTACCTGGATTCTTAGAAGCTGCAAAGCCAACTCAGCAGCAGCCACACAGTTCAGCAGAAATGTCTCATACCCCTGAGATAAATGGTCAGCCTGTCTGTCTGTGCAAGGGACAGAATTTAGTCATCAGAGCCCTTAAACAAGTGCAGGCGACATCTCAGTGTAGTGTGGCTCACTCACACTACTTAGTAGTAGTTAGTGGCACGACAGTAACATACTACCTGGCCACCTTGGCTTCCTTCCCTGGTCAACAAATTGGGTAGGGCTAGCATCTACAGTGATTTAATCCCCACACTTATGCAAGGACAGTACAAGTTTTAAACTAGCTTATTGCTGCTGGGATTTGGGTCTAAATTCATAATTGTATAACATCATCTAGAGTTATCATTCCACTGTCTTACAACATTTTGTCGCATCGTATGTTCACATACCAGACGAATGTGTCTGATTTTGCAATCCTAGAGATGAAACTGAAGCATCATGACTTTTTTCATCTTGAAGCTAGAAGCAAAAACCTAGAGACTGGGGAAGTCAGGTGCCTCTTTTAATCACAGGTGTCACCCTCGGCTGTGACAGAAGAACTTAACAGCCAAACCTTGCAGATTACATGCAAAGATTATTGCAAAAAGCAGGATAAAAGACAAGTGGTGGTTTTGCAAGTCTACATAAAAGGAATAAAGGAAGCATCAAGTCCACATTCAGCAAATCTGATAGCCTAATCAAAAAGTAGCACATCAGACGTTGCAGAGTGTAGAGGTACAGATGGCTAGGAACATTAAAAGAGGTAGTTATCATTATTGTTCCTTACATAGCTGAGTAAAGAAAAAGACACTTGGTATTGTATTTGGCTATAAAATCAACTTCCTCTGCTAGATACTGTCGGAGGAATCTAATGGAAATGCCTATTTAGTGAAAATCAAATAATTACCTTGTAATTACCATCTCATGTGTCACATTTAATGTTAGCATCTCTGAATCAAGCCAAATTCAAGAAAGGTCTATTTGAAATCCCTAAAAACCCCATATGGCAAATATTTTAATTGGGCTACTTTTGCTAATGAAACTAAGTATTCCACACAGCAACATTTCTCCCTCTTTGTAGAGCCAAATGTTAACATAAACCATGTTTTAATTTAATCTTCCTATCCATCTTGAGGAAACCTGTTTAATTTTTGATTATTAGATTCTCTGAAATACAGCTTATTCAGCCCAAACTTTAGCCACTTCATAAAAACTACTGATTTGCACTCAAATAGCACACAGGAGCAGTTTGAAGGGAAAAAACATTTGCTCTGTCTCAGCTGATGTATAGCGTAATTTTCTCAGATTCTTTCATTGCAATTTGCAAACACATTAGCTAAGACTATAAAACAAAAGCAATCTGTACTACCCATGGCACAGAAGAGGCAGAAGCAGCAAGTTAGAAAACCTAACAAATGTCTGCATCATCTTGAGGCAGGGATACTCTCTACCTCAACAGAGAACATCATTATCCAAAATGTGCTCATCTATTTTTCTAACTGACAAAGCAAGCCTGGCCACTGAACACCTCATACTCCAATATATTCTTACAACAGGCTGCATTAGACATCTCAGGAGGGGCCTAGAGAAGGCAAACTTATGCTACTGCAGTTATAAGACTTCTAGCCCCTTCGTCTAGTTCCTTCAATTCCATCCCCAATTCTGTAGTGAGTCTGTCTTTGAAGGGGGATTTATTTCCCTTTCTTCTTTCTAGATCAAACGGCTATAATGCCACAGATCTCACAGCAACCCCAAAAGAGGGAAGCTGCTTAGTACTGAAACGCTGAAGTTGTCTGCTGACTAATCCAATGCAGAATTCATCAGGTTCCACTAAACAGATTTTGATTTTTTTTTTTTTTTTTTTTAAACCAAGCAGATGTAAGGGAATATATTGTGAGCAGGAAGGTACATGTGAATGTAGCTTTGGAAAACAGATGAGAGCATAACTGCATTCATGGATAGGAAGGGACAGCATAACAGACATCCCCACGCAGAATGATTGTTTCAGCACCTCTCAGCATGGATTTTAAACAAATCAAGAAAACACCACATGATGTATCTGAAATTGCATTTTGGCATCTGGCAAAAAGGAAGTATCTGTTAGAGATCATCTAGTTCAAGGAAGCCCTTAATATGAGTTCTGTAAAGAGAGAACTTGAAATTGCCTGTCAACAAATCAGCAGATGCCCTTTCTGAAGATGACAGGTGCTTTTTGGCATTAATGTAATGACCATAAATACTTCCTTGCACAGGGTACAATCAATTGCTTTAATCAATTTCTACTATCACTTATGAAGTATGCAGACAATTTTCTAATCTGTGCTTTGCAGTGACATTAAATATGCATGTTCAACACAGTCTGGCAAAGCTGACTGCCAGTTTCTTTTCCCTTTGACAAAAATCAGCATTTTGCTTATAAGGTTACAGTCCTGTCTCAAGAATAACTGAAGTGTGGGCTCTTAGGCAAAATTCCCCTAGAATAAAATAACACAATCCACAGCAGTGTCAGTCTCTTAAGCAAGGCTCTGTGATACATGGGGATTTCAGGGTGCAATGTGAAATGGTGCTTTACGGGCTGAACAACCTGACAGCTTAAAACAGGAACACTAGGGATGCATTCAGGTACATGGATAAATACCAATAAATCAAATGCCTTTGTTAACTGTTTTCTTAAAGCTCAGTCCATATATCAGAAAATTCAAGATAATAAGTCTGTATAAGATCAGAAACAACTAAGAGTCAGGGAAGATAAAATACCAAAGAAATCAAGTATCTCCTCCCCTGGCCCTGGTTTCATTTGCTCCTTCCTGACGTGCTTTCTCTCCTCCTTAAACTAAAATGGCCATCAAACAGAGTTGACACTTGCCTTTCTTTGCACCTAGACAATTCCTCTGAGCATATGGTAAGAAACTTCTTTAAAGTATTTTTATACTGAATCTTGCAACACCCAAGACAAGACCCACAACATACGGGCAAGTTAAAAAGAAGCTGAAAGGTTGTTGCCCAAACTGCAAAGCAAGTCTTGCTTGACACGAAATCCAGATCTTACTATTGCCTTGTAATTTACCCGGTGCTCTCTCCTACATATGAGTTTGCAATGAAATATAATGAGAAAGACCAATGTGATTTTTGGCCTTTCAACTGCTATCTTCCATGTTTATTACAGATAATACCCTTATATTGGCCTGCTGAAAATATACACCTGTTTACAGTTTTTGCTTTGCCAATATGAAGAAGTATTTAAAAAGATCACTCAAAATGTTAAAAAAAAGGGCAATAAGGACTCTCAAAAGGCAGATTTTGAAGAAATGAGGCAGGCAGGCAGACACTGTTAAAAAAAAAAAATGGTCAAAGAATGCAGGAACTACCTGAATGATCAAACTTTGGACAATATTTGGCACATGACCAGCACTGTAAACAAGCACAACAGCACAGAACTTTGGCTAGGTGCCAAAGAACCCTTCTTTTGATCAAAAATATTTTAAGCGAAATAGTAAAGTTCAGCTATGCGTGAAACTTAAAGCTGTACTAGGAAAAGCATGATCAAGTAGGTAGTTGAAATCACTTACATTAGTTGAACTGAGGACTAGTTGCACTATGTATTTATTGTATTGTTTCCACCTTTCCCCTCAGTGAATACCAGGCTATTATTGCGGAGGCGAGTGGAATTACCAGAGCTAATATGGGGTTAGAAGTCAAGAACTCTAGAGCTGTAATCCTGGATTGGTCTCTGACTTGCTCTGCTACCATGTTTACGTCACTGTTCAGTTTGCCTGCTAATAATGCAGAGACACTAACATCCAACTCATGAAGGAGCTTGGAGGATTAATTAACATCTGTAGTATTTTGAATAAATGCTGCCACTTCTTAAGTTTCCTGCAGTCCTTAAAAGGATCAAACTATAGGAGCGGGTCCTAGCTTATATCTATAAAAATACTGACTTCAGTAGGAGAGGAGGCAACAACTCTCAGTGTTTTTAAAAGTTTCACCTTTGCATTACTGTTTGCCACGAGGACTGAATGTCTGCACCTCTGGGACTATGTTTGATCTCCAGAATTAAATTACAGGACAGTCTAAGTTCTCCTTTAGCCCCAACGTTTTAAGTTTGTTTTTATATGGCATTATAAACATGAAATTTTTTATCCCCCTCTTTGTTTTGTGCACCAGATTGTTTTACAAAATTTTTTGAAGCCAAAACTGCTTCTCACTATTCATCTGAGAGGGCTCATCACATCTTACTCTCTGGGCAAGGCTGTATTACAAAGAAACATCATGTTTGGTAATACATTTAATGTGGTTCACCTGCCACTTCTATTAATACTACATTTATCCTACTAAATCCCAAAGTAGTATCTCTTCACCAGCATAGGAATTATTCAACCAAAAAGAAATGTACTCTTAAACTGAGTGGTTTAAACAAGGATGAAAAGGTAGCACAGCGCCAAAGGACTGCAAGACTGATAACAGTATTTTCTGTCAGTTGATAATATTTGCTGGATTGCCTAAACATAATAAAGTGACTTGAGTAACAATTCTGAATTGTTTACTGTTACATGTTTCACTCTCATAAAGAAGATTTTTTTTTTGCTAGTTACACTTGCTGTGTTACATAATTAAAATACAACGATATGGAATTTTTATGTTGTAGCCCTAAATGAAGTCACGCTACCTTATGAAAAGGCACACAGCTGTAATTGCAGGGGTGTATGCCTTTGTCAAGCTGTATCCACTCACACACACAACCCCCACTTCCTTACACAGTGCCCCAGAAAACAAAGCTCCAAACCTGTTGCACATAGATGTCCTGGATTTATTTGGGGATTTTTGGTTATGAACGAGAGTGCACCAAACAAGCACTGATTAAAGTCTACATATATGCTTATAACAGTCAGAAATTATATTCTTTATATGATTAAAATAGAAGCAGAAAGAGATAACACAGTCCAGTCCCACCAGAATAGGCATAAAACTGAATGTCTGAATAAACAACTTTTAAAAAAATATAATTGTTGTAATTTTTGAATATGTAGAAAGGTATAGTCTTTAAAATTCAATTTCATGCAACGTTACACTACAAAATACATATTGTCAAAGAATCACCCGTATCTAAGGTACTTGGCTACAGACTCCTGAATTACACAAGGGAAGAGGGAAGATAATCCCAATTTAGATGCCTCCATTGTAGCACTTAAGAGATTTATATCACTCTGTGCAAAATGAGTGAGGCCTTTCCTGCCCAGGCTGTGTGAAAACCTTCAGCTATGTGAGTGTAACATTCTGAAATAACAACTGCAACAAATACTGTATAAATTATGGCATAAGAATAACAAAGGAAGATTGTGTGGTCCAGTCTGGATATGGCACAGAGACTGAGTGAGAGACATTCCTGAACAGGGTTCCAGGACTCTATTTTGACTGGATGCCTTCTGAAGCTTTAAACAATGTAACTAAAATAGAGATTGAAAGATATTGCCATTGATAGTGATAATTACCTCGGCAGGAGGCAGAAGGTTGTGCTGCAGGAGTATAGGTATACCTCTTTTGGAAGTCCACTATATATACTGATTTGGCATATTCTGTACCACAAGCCTGTTTATTAAAAACAGCACTCTATTTACACTAGTCTTCCAAACACCAATAGAAAACTGATTTTTTTTGTTGTTTATTTAACATGATAAATACAAATAACATCTCTTTTGCCCTGCACTAGAGATGGCATT
>NW_010235310.1:35649-58793 GCF_000690775.1 Eurypyga helias
ACCTATGAAGGATGTCGACATTTCCCCTTGAAGATAAGGGCACCACCTTAAGATTAAAATAGGCAATACAAAACAGAGTCAAATTCAGCTGGGTCAAGAACCTTGCAGGAAGGATTTCAGCCTCTGTAGGCTCCAGGGACAGCACTGAGCTGGCCGGACTGCTGGCCTTATCTAGTCCTTAGTACTGAAGACTGACCTGGTCTGAAATTTTTGGTAGAGGCAAAAATACGTAAAAATTTTTGGTAGAGGCACAGCCGGCCTCACCATGGGCTGCACCACAGGCTGCTGGGGACTCTGCTCCAGTGCCTGAAGCACCTCCTCCCTTTCCTTCTCCACTGACCTGGGGGTCTTCTTCAGAGCTGCTTCTCTCCCACATTCTCACTCCTCTCAGCAGCTGCGACTGCTGTTGCCCAGCAGTTTTTCCCATTCTTAAACATATTCTCCCACAGGTATTACCACCATCGCTGAACTAAAAGGAGTTTGGCTAAACTCCTTGATATCTCAGACTGGATAAGATGTCTTGTCATTGGTGCCTAATGATTATATAGATAAAAAGAAGTGGTTTTAGATTACTTTAGAGATTCACTTTCTCTCTCTTCAAGATGTTGCTAAAATTGTAAGCAGACACTTATCTCAGCTAGCATCAAACTCCAAAACTAAAAATGATCCCATGTTGTCAAAAGCTAAATTTTCAATTATTCTAGAACAATTATCTTGCTATTTCAAACAAACAATAGCATCTTTTGAAAGAAATAAAACTTAACTGGGCTTTTCTTAAAAAGTCTTTGTCTTCTACCTTCTCTAAAATAAATATTACAGAGCAAACTCCAATACCCTCAATTGCTTTGTGTAGTCCTTCACCTCTAAATTATCTCTAACCATTTCTGTAATGATAGATTAATTTATTTGAGAACTATCCATAGTTCTTTATCGTTGAAATCAACATTGACAAAAGTATCTGATGTACTAATAGGAATGGAAAGTACTTGAGTTATAAAACACAAATAATACATGTGTATACACTTATATATGGATTTTCTTACTTATATGTTCTAATACAAAATATATTATATCTCCCTACAGTTAAATTTGAATCTTCAAGGAAACAAACTTACTTGTCAATCGTTTCTTCACCTATAGATGAACCTTAACTCTAACCTAGTAACCAAATTTAAAGAAACCTTATAAAACTTCATTGCTAGTAACTACCTTTTATGTCCCAAATGCTACTGTTTCACGTTTGTGTTGATGATTAGGTAAGAGATGAAAAGACGTGAAAATGGTTCCTCTATTCTAGAATTAAAGAAGAAAACGTAGAGTCCAAATGTGAAAGAAACTCACCCTACACCAGGGAAGCCAATGAGAATATTAAAATTCATTAAAACTCATTTCAACCTTAGCATGATCAGATTTGGCAAATCAGTTCTTTTAGGAAAAAAAAAGTTAGGCTGGCTTTGCTACCAGGTCATTTCTCATTCATTTCTAAGTAAAAATGTACATTCTGTAATGAAAACTGTAAATATTTAAATACATGAAAAGTATTTCAAATAACTAATTTTGATATCCAAAGGGGTTTTCTGGTGAGCTGTGCAAACTGATATTGGATTTAAAATGATTTAAAAATGATTGCATTGACAACTAAAATATTTATAAAGTTTACAAAAAAAAAAAAAAAGAGTATCTAACATAAAATGGCTCCTTCATCCAGTTCTTCCACCATACTTTTTCCTATACCATGAAAATACGTTTGTAATGCTGACATTAATTCCATGAGAAGTTTTTTAAATGGAAGGTTTATAAAATTTACTGCCATTTGAAAGCGGACATCGCTTTAGACAATCTTGTATGCTTTCATTCTACAGCTACTTACTGCATAAGAAGTACCATAAATCTTCAAGCCTGAAGAATGGTTTGCATTTAACCTATCACCTGAAAAGTTCTTGGAAGTAAGTATTGACTTTTTGGTTTAGACTTCCACATTCCCCTTGTACAAATAAGTTTGCTTCATGATGCAGTGTCTCAGTCACTGTCATAGCAGGAATACATTCTACAAAATAATAATCATCTTCCTTGTTGCTATCAATTGCCCAAAGAACTTCCATGTTCTTTGGATACTTGGCCTTGCACATTATACAGCTTCATGACAGAAAAATGAAAGATTTATGCTCAATAGCTATTAATATTCTTGATTTTTAAGAAAGGAAAATTTGTATACATTGTGATAGAAAAAAATTGTTGTTTTGCTTCTTTTTAGCTAATATGGCTGCTTTTTTTAAAAAAGCTTAAGAAGTGATTTCTATTTTGATTTTGTTGAAAACAAATGCTTTTAGATGAATGTGTTAATAGCATTGACAACACTGCTCAAGGACTGAAAGGACATCTTGTACTCTACAAAAAGCAAATAGCCCGTTAGTTCTCTGCTAGGTCAGTTTTTACAAGAGATTTATGTTTCGAGGTCAGGACAAAGCTGATAGATTTCATGAAATATGAGATTCCTTTTAAAACAATATAGAGCTATTTTCAGCTCAATGAACATATATTTTGCAGTCCCTCCTCCTCCTCCATTCTTCTTCTGACCTATAACCTCCAAATTCCATTTCCTATTTCTGTTCAATCTGAATGCCCCTGGGTGAAATGCTGGGATCAAATCAATTTCTTTCACTACAAATCTGTCCTGTCCTCTTTCAGCTCAGTTCCTGTCCTGGCCAAGAAGCAATTATTTTCCTAGCCTAATGAGTATCACACCTTCTATTTATATATAGTATTCACTTTACCTCCACCTCTTTTGTCATGTGATACATCAACTTATTCAATCAGTTCAAGAGGAGCCACCCTTCCCTTTGGGTCTTTTCCAACGCCTTCCTACCTCCTCTTCTCTTTTCTTCTGCCATTTGCCTTCCTTCCTCCTGCTCCCAAGTCAAATCCTTCTTAAACTCTTATTCCTTCACCTATTCCATATCATTTTGTCTCTAATTTTCATCCCCTGACAATGCTGCAAAATACAGTTGTCCTTTTTGACTCTTCTGTCTGGCTTCCAACCCTACGCACAATAATTTCCTTTATCTGAATCCTCCTGTTCTTTTTCCCCCACTCGTTGACCTCCTGATCTTTTCTAGTTTTCTGACTCATTGTTTCCAAATACTAAGCAAGAATGAGGCAAATACTAGTTCCAGTACTTTTTTCCTACAATTATACTACTGAAAATATGTCTCAGCTACTGCAATGTAAAAGTGCAGCTTCTTCAACATCCTGGTTCCTAACTGGGAGACTTCTGGTCAGCGACGTCAATCTACAAACCCAGAAATGTTTGTAGTTCGTACTTCCTGTTATTTCTGTGAGTGGTTCAATACTCCATACAGTAACCACAAGCAATGATAAATGATTCTGCATTTCTCACAGTTTCGTTTTAGATTGAGATTATTTTAAAATGCCTGATTTGAGAATATTAAGCACCCCTCCTCAGCAGAAAAAAATGCTGGTTTAGGTGAACATGGAAAAGATCATCAGCCTGAACCACCAGACCTTTTGAAAATCACAGTGGGTATTACAATACTATGCAGTGTGGTTGTTGGCTTTTTGGTGTTTGGTTTGGGTTTTTTTGTTTGCCTGGTTTTTAATCAAGCAATAGATTTTAGTATGGATAACAAGTAATTATCACCCTGATAGCACAACTATCTGAAAGCATGCAATTCCTTTAGCAGCCATGGCATTTCGAGAATGATGTTAGCTCCAGGTAACTACTGTCTATTTGGAGTAAAGATTATAACCAACCAGAAATTTTGAGTGAGCAGAGGAGGGCAACAGGCTGTAGAGGTACACTACAAGGGTATGTGGGAGGCAGAAATAACAATATGGAGCATTTTTAAGTCTGCAGACATACTGTTCTAGTTAGAGGTTATTCACATGAAACCGACCCTGTTCAACAATGACAATACAAACATTTCTCTCTTTTTTTGTGACATGTAATAAGTAGTAGGGAACAAAATTGAACCTACCAAGACATAGAAGTACTTTTTGCCTCTGGATCTTCAAAATGAAAAGTGAACAACCCAAAGCCAGGCTGCACATTAACCAGTCATTCATTGAGGGCCATGGTGGGATCATATCACATGTCTTAGAATCAGGTGCAGTTCATGGTCATTAATCTCAAGCCACCCTGAAGTATCACTCAATTTTCTTTGCTTGAGTTCAAGAGCACTTGTATTTATATTTGTTCTGGCTTCCATCTTGAAGCATATAGCATTCTTTCTCAAGAATTTTCTTAAAAAGACATGAAACAAAAATCTTTTCAAGACACATATGTAAAAAAGCTTTTCCTAATATTCTAGCCTATCCTTTCAGCTATGACCACATTGATTTCCATTTCCAAGCCAGTAAAATGTAATGCATGTTTTATTGAAAAACTAGTGGACACAACAAGAAACTGTTCACTTGAGCATACAGTTATGAACACAGATCTTGTAATACATAACCTTTGAATTTGGTAACACTGGATTACAAAAAAAAAAAAAGGGTAATTTTTTGCTAGGCATTTTTGCACTTTATAGCTTAGTTACACTGCAGCCCTACCTAATATTTTGCTGTTATCTATATGCTGTAGTGAAAGTAAGGAAAGCTTGACTTATGATGCAAAACCCAGAATTGTTAATGTTTTTTTCAGGCCAGGATTCCAGCTCACTGCCATGAAAGAAGGGACAGAACAAAGTAAAGACAAGAATAATTCTCATAATTGAAAGCCTGAAGATTCTTTTCAAGAAGTGATGATTGCATTCCATCTCAGAATTACTGAATCCCTTTCAACTTGCTCTCTGTAGAGCCAAGCAGTGAGAACAGGTATCATAGCCTGACTCATGTAACTGTGACTCTTAATCTTCTGGCAACTGAGAAACAGTTCTTTACATTGCCACTTTTATTTCTACAATTACCTACATTTTATAATTTGTGTTCCTTTTCTTGTTACGAACTAAAGCTACATAAAAAATAACCTCTTGAAGAGTCATTGGGAGGAACTGTCCCAGTATTTGAGCATGAATAATGTGAACATCTCCCTCAGATGAGATCTTTTTCACACACTGGATCCCACGCTTGGACATTAGTTCCTCTGGAAATTTTGTCAACTGGAAATAGCCAAGAAGGTTCTCAGGCACACAAATCTGTCAGAATTTCTTCCTTTAGCAGCATGATGCTACCCACTGGCATGAAGCAAATGAGTCACATCCTAGCCTTGTCCCTGGTTAAATTGATTTAGGTAGATTGAAATTACATGTTTGAAAATAACCAGAGTTCATAGATAGGTAAATTAAAAAGCTGTTAATTTATGCTGATGGAAAAGGACCTTGGTAACATGTTTCATTTCCATTCCAGGGCACAAACATTATTAATATCAAGGTCAATGAAGAAGAGATTTGACCTTCCAAATAATTTGGTTTAGTTTTGAACTGTCAGATTCTATATGAGCTATGAATGTAGTATTCACTCTCTTGCCATGTAAAACGACATGGGTTTTGTTTCACAAAATGAGGTTTTGCAGCAGCTCTAAGTGCAAGTGTCAGTACACCGTGAAGTGTGGGATTCTAGAGCAATTTGTAAGGTTATTGGTAGAACAGATTACAGCTGCTAGTACCATAAGGTATAAAAAGGAAAATATTTTATACAAATAAAGAGAGTCAAATAACCCTTCTGTATTCTTTCCTACGTTCTGTGTCTGCTGCAGTGCAAGGAAGAAGTTGCTTAAGGAAAGCTGTTGGGGGAGGACTTGGAGACAGCACTACAGTGTTCTGTAAGGATTCATCAAGTTATTTAATGCAGATACAGCACTTCTGTCAGACACTGGTAACATGCTTTGATTTGTAATATTTATGCTGCTGAGCTATGTTACTGCAGGCTACGGTACCTCTTTTACCTATTCATCTAATGAACTACTGGACTTAAGACAGCTACTCTTTCAACTCCAGCCATTTATTAGCTACCTTCAGGAGATTATATTTTATAGAGAAGCAATAGGAAGCTTAGTCAAATATACAGGTTAATCAACATGCAGAATTGCTTACAGACTCACAGGTACAGATTAAACAAATATTCAGCATTGGTTTTGTCAAAGCTGCAAAGCCAAGCAGCTAAAAGTTTATAAAGGCTGTACCCCATAGTTAATCCCCTAGACATGTTTTGCCCCCTAGTTAATCCATCTGTCACACTAAATTATTAATATGGCATCAGCATTTCTTATCCACAAAGAAGAACATGAATGTTTTGGAGGATATGTTTGAGTAGTTAAGGCACTTCATAGAAAGTCATTCTCAATTTTTTTAAAGCAAACAAATAAATACATATCACAAGCAGAGTTTGAAGTTCAAACTGTTCAAAACCTGCAGGGGAGATTTTTTTCCTGTACACTTGAACTGCTGCCGAGAGCTGTAGTTACCCAGCGAAGAGATGAAAGCTGGTACTCCAGCTGAGAGGAGCTCAGGCAGAATTCTGTCCCCACCTGGAAGATCCACTAGAAGATGGGAGAGAGGAGAAGAAAAGCATGATTTTACAGAAGTCATGCAGTGGACACTAAGCAGATAGGCAGAAAGAAACCATGGGGAATCCACCTGACCGGACTGCTTCAGCAGCTCCTGGGTAGTCTCAATGTATTCTCGCTGTAATGCTGCGCAGCTTTTCTGTTTCAGAGCAGATGTTTCAAATCACAAATGTACTACCCTTTCTAAAGCTCTTAGAAAGGATACTAACACCATGGAAATTTCTTGCAAAACTTAAAAATAAAGTTTGAAATAGAAATAGAATTTAGGTTGAGCTGCAAAAGAAAAGAAAAAGTATTATGGATACCCAAAACTTCTTGGAAAAAAAGTTTGAATATATATTGTGAGATTCTAAGCAAACAGAAAACTCAAAATTTTGATTTCAAGTTGTCTGCCAGCTCCACATCAGATCTTATTTTTAGGGTAAATTTGAGTGGTTTTATTCTACCAAATAAATTCCAAGAATTAAATTAAAATCACAAATACCTGAATGAACCTCAATAAAGTTCCGTGAAAACTACTAATTCAAAATACTTTGAATGTTGACTTCAATCATCGAAGTCTGTCTGTGCTGGGTTTTTGTGTTTCTGGAGCAGAATACCAGCGCTTATAAAAACAGGACACTAGTAAAATGTGTGCCTTTGACATTAAATCTGATTTTATACAGAACTGACATTCATCAAATACTTTTAAATGCTGTATGTATTAGGGCACTTGACTGCAACCACAGTGCAGTCAAACTTGGGCTGGGAATACTGAGTGAGTTTGGTGAGCTTCCAATTCTTTCACCAGAAGGAAGAAGCAAAAGGGTAATGTTAATAGACTTTTTTGATCAGATTTCAGAAGCATGTCAAAGGACAAATGAAGTTCTTCTCTAGGGCCTTAAGTCTAGTTTATGAACCGAAGTACTAAAAATCCAAAATGCAAGGGAACAAGTGAAAGCTATTTGGGGGATCAGGAAAAAAAGAGTTAAGCACAGGAATTTAGAAGTTAATAGAAATGTGACATTAGTAGAGGAAAGCAGAGACAAGTGAAAAAGTAGAGACGTATTACAAAGGGGAAGGATTTTTTCTGAACAGAGTAAGGGAGAGATTGCAGAGGAATTTTTTTACATTTTATATTTCTGAAAAAGGAAAGTCATTCCCTAGCTTTAGTTTTCCCCAATGGAATTAGTTAAAAAGTACAAGAAAGCTATTAGCCAAGAAATTTGGCAGCTATTGACTAAGCTTCTATAGAGTTAGAGAGGTAGAACATTCCACTTGTGATTATTGCCTTAACACCACCAAGCACATGCCTAAATATAAAACCTGAGAATTGTTGCAAAATCCATCCAGGAAATTAACTCACAATAAGCAAATGACAAGATTATCCACTATTTTTTTTTTTTTAAACCAGTAAGCAATACTTCCAATTCAAAATCTAGTCACACTAGCAAAGACTAATGCATCTACTCAAATACTCATCAATTTAAGAAATGTATTTTTGACTTTATATATATGACTCAGTCACAGGCCCAGGTTTCTGTCACCGGTTTTGAAAAGCCTGACTATTTAAAGTTACCTTCACATATCACAAATTATATTACATAGAACAGCCATTTTACACAGCACTGTAATTATAAACAGCACAAAGACACTCACCTGAAGATCACAGATCTTTAAATATGGACAATGTTATTTAAAGGACAGATGTATGTTTTGTGAGGGGAAAAAAAACCAAAACAAAACACCGCAAGCAAAATAAAACTAACAAACCCCAAACAAATCTAAACCCAAAAAGCAAAGCCCAACACCACAATTTTAATGCCAGCTGTAAGTCTCACTGACTATCAATAATGTATGTGGTTATCATCACAGGTATTAGCACAGAGCTTGTACAGAGGTGGTTGATATGCACTACATGTGTTTGACACAGCCATCAGTCAAACCTGTGCAGTAACAATACTTGAAGAGTAGCTAATATGCTGAAGGAAGAACATAACATTTACTGGTTTTATTCATGTGTTTTGAATAAAATATCCTAAGTATTAAAAAAGTGAAGAATAAAAAAAATTGAATGCCGCTATTCTTCCTGTTCAAATTAGTTTCCCCTAAGACACAAAGTTATCAGCTGATAAAACCCCTTTCTTAGCACAGCCTTTAATTTGTAAATTAAAAGAATGTAATAAAATATTGCCAGACTGAGGAAGACTCTCCATATTCCTATTCTGCTTAGGTGATAGTAGCATGAAATTTAAGCTAAGAAGTGTTGCACGTTTGGTGAAAGTCAACCAAGACCAACAGAGACCTGTATATCTCATTTCAGGTAACACAGCCAGAAGCAGTAGAGGTCATCTATACAGAGTCATGCGTAACAGCTGTCTGAAAAGGCTACTCTGGTCTTAGGATGCGTAAGCAAGGGGATTATTTATAAATCAAGAGAAATAAGGGTTCCATTAAACTAAATCCTTGTGTCAGAGGCTATCTATATCTGACTTGCCTGCATTTTAATCTTTGCAATACCTGTATATATGACTTTAAAGGCTTAGTCTCTGAGCTGAAGCTTTCCTTAACACAAAGCAGATAAAATGACTTAACCATTTACCTTTCCAATGGGAAAAAAATATGACGAAGGAAATCTTTTAATAGACAAGATTCAAGAAAGGATCAAACTTAATGGAAGAAACCTGCTTATTCTGAAGGAGGAGAAATGTGTGAGTTGAAATAATTGCAAAAGGTATAGAAGCATTTTTAAAGGGAAATCAGATGTAGTCACAACCAAAATTTGTCAGTAACGGGTCAATATCTTTCCAAAAATTAAATATGCATATTGCAAAGGAAACATTTTGACAAATTGAACTGTTCAGCCTTTGACATACCAGCTACTTTTCTCCATGCCCAAAGCATTTCTTTCTCTGAAGACAAACTTTTCCAGAAGGTGCATCCATTTGGCATGTAATAATAAATTCAGGTATTAAAACTTTCAGTAATTGATGATTAACTTCATGCTGTAAACATTACCTAGTTTGTTTTTGCTAGCTGTTGCCCTGCGAGCTGTCAGAATGTTCTAACCATTTGTAGAAATAGACGACTTTGACTACAAGTCGATTTTGCTACCCGAGTTAGTCAGAAAACACTGCTGTTGAGCCAAAGAAAACAGAAATAGCCAGTTACCAGAATCTAAAATAAGACAGTGGAATTTGCGTTTTTACAGCAAAGCTTGTAATTAATAAAAAAAAAGGCTAAAAAAATCAAAAATGCACATGCACCACTCTTGAAATGCCTTTACTAATTCAGGACACTAAAGTGGAGAACATTCAAATTCTTTAACAGAGAGGACCTAGAGAGCTTACCTGCAGATTAAAGGCTATTTTATGATGAAAGGGTTCCAGAGTTGTGATTCTGTTCAGTATTTGAAAGAAGAATAAAATTATCATAGGAGGTACCACTGAACCTGAAATGCTACTGTACAGATTATAAATGCAGTGGAATGAAAATAAGGATAGGAAGATGTACAAGGAAGTAATATACCAGAGGAAAGGGAGATGATACTCCTTTATGTTGTACTAGAAGCAATGGAACATATGAAGGTAGTGAAAAGACCATTAAGAGGATTCACAGCTGCCTAAATACTCAGTATCGCTATTTGCCAGCTGGTAAACTGGGTGCATCTGTCCAAAGGCAACTATGAAGTTCATGAACCTGTGCTGTTCCTCAACTTCCGCACATGCTAAAAGAGTCTGTGATTTTGGTTGGTTTTTCTGAGCAGAGTATTACATGCCAGAATCTTTAACCACACAATAGTTGTTTGATGTCTCAAAACTTCCTTTTCATGACTGAATGCTGAAGAACAGGATCTGTTACTATACCATCTCTTCTTGCAAAGCTGTTCAGGATATCTGGTTTTTAATGGAAAGAAAATCCAATAGGCTTAGATTTGTTTCTTCTCTCCTTTGCCTTTTCTCCCATTTCTTTTTGTGTTTACTGACTAAAGCATATTCCTTTTGCCCTAATACCTGTTGCTCATCACACTACCATACTTACACTATGTGACCCCATCCATTGCTCCTACTCCATCCGGTTTATCAGTAACCTCTGATTCTGCTTACTGGTCTGTACACATTCTACACTAAAGGATCTTCAGCTCCATCTGCCATTTTACTGTTCATGTCACAGGCCTATCTTCATTCTTTACCTTTCTGAAGCATTTTTAAGCAACGTTTTACAGCCTCCTTATAAAATTCATGTCCTGTTCTTTCCTTACCAGTGTTTTCCACTACACTGATCAACGCTTAGCCAAGTCCTAAATCCTGCCATCCTAACACATCTACAGCTTTTCATATTACTGACTACATCCCTTTTCTTAACACCTATTTCAGACTCTGTGGTCCTGTAGTTTAGTCTTCATTCAGCTTTTGCCTTATTTTCTTTACTCTACACTACTGGATTCTCCTACCTTTTATCTTATCTCTAGCGAATTTTATGTGGATTCAGCTATAATCTGCGCGTCAATGACTCATCCCTTTTTCACCACCAGACAGTTCCTTGTTCCGCATGTTTGACTTTGTTTCCAATGCATTACTCTAAATGGCCTGTTAGCCGCTCAAACTTACTATGGCTAGTCCAGAACAACTTTGACTTCTCTAAATCCTTTACCCGTATTCTGGTTCATCTGTTCTTCATTGCTAGGCCTCATTAATAGGCAAGTTTCTGCTGTGGCTCAGGATATTTATTAATTCTTCACTTAAATTTTTCCTTCCTTAAAAAGATCAAAGAAACAAACAGCACATTTTTACTTAAAAGTGAAAAACACTGTCCACAGTCTAACTTCTTCCTTTTCTAGTAATCACAGCCATCTTGCCTTCTCAATTCTTGCTCACATATCTTAAGGTTTGTGCTGGTTTTAGTTAGCATACGAGTTGACAGTAGCTAGTGTGAGGCTATGCTTTGGATTTGTGCTGAGAAGAATATTGATTACACTTACGTTTTTACTTGTTGCCAAGGAATGTTTTATACTGAGTCAAGGACTTTTTTAGTTTCTGATACTGCACCTGTGTAGTCTATCCTGACACAGCCCAGATAGCTGATCCAAACTGACCAAAGGGACATTTCACACCACCAAACATCATGCTCAGTATATAAACTGGGGGAGTTGTCCAGGAGGGAAAATCACTGCTTGGGAAATGGATGAGCATTGGTCGGCTGGTGGTAAGTAGTTGTGTCATTTTGGTATCCTTTTTTTTTTCCCCCTTTTTATTACATAATATTAGTAGTAGTACTATTTTCATTATAATAATAATAGTATTAATATGTAATTATTCTGTTTCACTTTTGATTATTAAACTGTTCTTATCTCAAACCACAAGTTCTCTTTATCTTTTTCCTCCAATTCTCTCCCCCTTCCTGCTGGGTGGGGTGTGTGTGTGTGTGTGGTCTGAGAATTGAGCAGCTGTGTAGTCCTTGATTGCTTACCTGAGGCTAAACCATGCCTTTTCTGCTTTTCTGATCGACTGCTCAGACTATGTTTCTTATACATTCAATAAATAGTCTCTGTGCTTTCTTTTTCTGTGCTTCATTTTGTAACTTCTTTCAAGCTGCTCCCAAGCACTGTGATCTTTATTAGTTCCAACATAACCACATAATTTATAAAAATAAATTTCACACTGCAACATAAGCCTTTTTGCTTGTATTAGAAGCCTATCCTGATTGTACTAATAGTAAGCAATCCCCTAATGTTAGCCTGAAGTAATGCATGGACATGTTATAATCTGTGTGTTCTGGAGTGTATTTGGTACTTCACAAATACTCATAGGTAAGGAAAGCGTGTAGGAGTTGACCATACAAAGAGAAAAGCCAACAGAAGTTTTGCCTCTACAGGGAAAAAAAACATGTAAGGGATTTGAAAAGCCTTCTCTTCAGACAAGTCTTACCTTTAATAACATTCACAACAAAAGCTGCCAGACACAAGCAAAGACAGAGGTGTTAGTACCTCAAATTAAAAATTAACAATCATCAGTTAAAGCGAAAGAACACACAAGAGTGAAGAAAAACAAACAGTTTTAAATTCAGATCCTCATGTAAGATTATTAGTATAAATGAAAAGTAAAAACTAAATCAGACTAGAGATACATTCCTATGAGAAGCCCTGCCAGTAAGAAATGTCATCTCCTAGAAAACGAAAGAAAAGATGCTTTGAAAAGTGAGTGATGTACAACTATGATAGTCAATACCACAAGGGATCTGTTCTTATCTGTGCATTAATTAACACTTTCTAATACTTCTGCATCCACAAACCTTTTAATATATTTTGTTTGCTATTCTTATTTCATACGAGGTGTAGTCTTATGCCAAAACATTATGAACAGCCCCATGAAGTATTTAGAGGCTGGAATTCTTAGTAGATACAAGACAATCTTGGCTGGTTCTTGCTTCCCACTCACTGAAGGTATTACTGAGCTTTCTGTTCATAAACATGTGAACAATTCTCATTCTGCTGCAAACAAACTGACAGTGTTAAAAAAGAAAATTTAGATTAAATATATTTTTACTGTACAGACATCTTAATTATCTACACGTCACTGGATTCACAATTCCGTTTACTTTTTTGTCAAATGCAAATTTAGCAGTTGCTTAACAGCTAGATTGGATGGAGGTACCTCTTCAATTCAAACTTTAAAAAGTTGAGTTTAATGTTTACACAGTCTAAAATGCAATGAATGCTAGCACCATATGAGTTAGCCTACCACTATCTTCTTAATGTTGTGAAGCCTATGCAAGGGAAAAGCGAGCTCCTATAACATGGTGTACTTTCATTTCACACTTCCTCTGAAGTGGATACTCCTGTTCCTGAACTTGTTTTGAAATCTACCACAAAAAATTAAGATGAGCTGTTTTCTATATTATTCATTCCATAAATACGGTGTGAGACACATTATGGCTGTGGTTGCAATATACGAAAGTTCTAGTACAATCTCAGGAAAGGACTACGCAGTCTTGTAAAACGTGTTTATCCCTCTATAATCAACTGAATGCTAAAGACTGCAACATGAGAAGGCTCCGAGGAGACCTCATTGCAGCTTTCCAGTATCTGAAGGGGGCCTACAAGGGTACTGGGAGAGGACTTTTTACAAGAGCCTGTAGTGATAGGACAAGGGGTAATGGGTATAAATTGAAATCAGGGAGGTTTAGATTAGATATCAGGAAGAAATTCTTCACAGAGAGGGTGGTGAGGCACCGGAACAGGTTGCCCAGAGATGTTGTGGATGCCCCATCCCTGGATGTCTTCAAGGCCAGGCTGGATGAGGCTTTGAGCAACCTGGTCTAGTGCAAGGTGTCCCTGCCCATGGCAGGGGGGTTGGAACTAGATGATCTTTAAGGTCCCTTCCAACCTTAACCATTCTATGATTCTATGATTCTATGCTTATACATATACATACACATCATTATACGAATAACTGGAAACATCTCTATGATAATACACACACACACACACACACCCCTTTCTTGCAAACATAAAAAAATGCAACTATAGAAGTATCCTATATACACACAGAGAGACACTAACACAATTTTAATGAACAAATTAATGATTTAGAAAGAACTGCAGTTACAGTTACTCCTTTCCTCAGGTTCCTAAGGATGGGCAAAGGACAAGACATTCTTCTGAGTCTCCTATAAGTATTTAGCAGCAAAGGCAATGTAATCATGAAATAAATGTAGTGTTTAGCAAGTTTATGCTACATGCACTGCTAATGTTGACATGGAATATAAATTGGATCAGCAGGAGGCAAGAGTTCAAGGCAACTCAATAAATACAGAATCAGATTGTTTACAATATAATCACCTGAATTTTGAAGTTGATGCTCAAGAGCCACATAGTTCCAAGATCAGCAAACAAAGAAGTTACTGAAAAAAAATATTAACCTAAGAATACTTTCACAAATAGGAACAGACAGAAATTAGCCTTTGAGGGTTAGATGCAGCATACTCAATCTTTCCTCTTGAAGCTAGAAATATATTGCTATTTCTTCTCCAAACCCATACGTATGAGACAAAGTTATTCATGAAAGTAAATGATGAAGAATGAGTAGAAAGCATATGGCACGACGAGTTTTAACGTACTACCTCCAACTAACGTACCGGGACATCGCTCTGATGTGTTTTATTTCCTTATGAAACTCTTTCCATACAATTCCTACCAAAATTTGCATCAAGAGTATTAGTAAAAATAGTAAAACTATTTTAGGATTATTTTAGTTAAACATTTTTTGCATATAACAGATACCACATATACTAATTTATAAAATAATAATTTGGAAATTTTCTGCTGGGCCATGCATTCTAAAAATGTAAATTTTCTTATTATGTAGATCACTAAAGGAATGGATTTAATTAAGGAAAAATTACAAAACCTTGACATTTCCTATTGCAAACATGTTTGTTAACCTTATCATTCATCTTAATCCATGCAAATTAAACAGTCTTAGGTTTCTAAAATGGAACGATAGTCTGGAAAAAAAAAAGTTTGTTTAAAAAAAATCCAAATCATCATATTGATATGGTGTCACATCACAAGAGACAAAAAAAAAAAAAAATTATACTGTCATCTTAACATCTTAAAATTTTTTCCTTTTTAATAGTAAAAACCTCTCCTATAGCAATTTACATTTATATTAATTTTTTCATTAGTATCTACATGTGATGCAGACTAGAAATTCGTTGACAGAAAACACTTAAAATGTAGAGGCACTGTCTAGACCCATCTATATCAATCATATATACCTGTAAAAAGTTCAGGAAAGAATTATGATCTATCATTTATCTAGTATAATTATGTATTTTTTCTTACCCTCATTCATACCCCATTATGTCAGACTGTTTATGCTGTCTTCTGTAAATTACCATGTTGGGTAGGTGCAAGACACTATCAGATAAAAGATGTGAATAGACATAAAGAACCCTTTTTGTTTAAAACTTCAGGAAATCTTAATCCAGTTTCATGTACTTGTGATGATCAGATAGAATAACTGGATAGCAGAAAGTCTAATCACCTCCAGCCCTCTGACCTCCTCTTCTGATAGTTTTTCCTACCCTGCAGGAAAGGACACAACTGATATGCTCATCAGCCAGTTCCTGAAATGCCAACCAGTTTTTCACACCAACACATTGTCATAAACCAAAGACAGACTAAGTCAAATGAAAAGGTTGTACATGATGTTCTCAGGGAAGACACTATCTATCAGAAGGGTCAAAGATAGAAACCCATCCCTCTTCAAGTCATCCCACTTCAATCTGCTCTTAGGTTAAATATTAGAGGAAGACCAACTTCAGGCACCACTGAATTAAGTTTGAGATACATAAAAAAAAAAAAAAATCACAGAATCATAGAATGGTTTGGGTTGGAAGGGACCTTAAAGATCATCTAGTTCCAACCCCCCTGCTGTGGGCAGGGACACCTTCCACTAGACCAGGTTGCTCAAAGCCTCATCCAGCTGCTCCCTCTATCCATTCTCCACCCAGCCTGTACTTGTGCTTGGGATTGCCCCAACCCAGGTGCAGGACCTTGCACTTGGCCTTGTTGAACTCCATGCGGTTGGCAGTGGCCCACCTCTCCAGCCTGTCAAGGTCCCTCTGGATGGCATCCCTTCCCTTCATCATATTGACCACGACACACAGCTTGGTGTCATTGGCAAACTTGCTGAGGGTGCACTCAATGCCATCATCCATGTCACTAACGAAGATGTTAAACAGCACAGGTCCCAACACCAACCCCTGAGGAACGCCACTCGTCACTGGTCTCCACTCGGACATTAAGCCATTGACCACAATGCTGAGTGCAACCATCCAGCCAGTTCTTTATCCACAGAGCAGCCCACCCATCAAACCCATGTCTCTCCAGTTCAGAGAAAAGGATGTCATGTGGGACTGTGTCGAACACTTCGCAGAAGTCCAGAGAGATTACACCAGTTGCCTTTCCTTTATCCACCAAGGTCATGACCCCACCATATTCATCAGGCACAATCTGCTGTTGGTGAAGCCATGTTGGCTGTCACCAATCACCTCCTTGTTTTCCACATGCCTCAGCATGGTTACCAGGAGTATCTGCTCCATGATCTTGCCATGCACAGAGGTGAGACTGACTGGCCTGTAGTTCCCCATATCCTCCTTCTTTCCTTTTTTGAAGATGAGGGTTATGTTTCCCCTTTTCCAGTCAGTGGGAATGCCACCAAACCACCACAACTACTCAAATATGATGGATAGAGGTTTTGCAACCTCACCCACCCGTTCTTTCAGGACCCACAGATGTATTTCATCAGGTGGACTTGTGCACCTTCAGGTTCCTCAGGTGCTCCCGAACCTGATCCTCTCTAACCATAATCGGCTCTCCATTCTCCCAGTCCCTGCCCTTGCCTTCCATGACTCAGGGGGTATGGCTTACATCCTTGCAGTGAAGACTGAGCACTTTGACCTTCTCCATATCCTGGGAAACCAGGTCTACAAGTCCTTCCACAGAGGGCCCACATTTTCCCTGATCTTCCTTTTATCCACTATCCCCTTCCAATCTCATTTAAAGCCCTCTCAATAAGCCCCACTAATTGATGGAGAAGAAAGCTTTTTCCCTTTTGAGACAGCTGAACACCACCTGCTGCCAGCCCGCCCGGTGCTGTATACAGCTCCCCATTTCAGGAAAACAGCTCCCAACACTGACACCTCTGCTTTCTGAAACAGGCCATGATGTGGCTAAATGAAAAGCAAAGACACTGGAGTTTTTCCCTCAAATTATATAAAAGGGTTTATAAAAGGTTTACTCAAAAAGGCTGAGTAAATTCATATCTGCATCCTTATCCATGACACCTTTTTCACACAAAACCCTATGCTAACAGGCATATATATATGAAGTCAACCTTCTATAGACAATATCATATATAAGGGTGGTGTTTTGGAATAGCAGAGTTTCCCTGTAGTGTTGGGAAATATTCATCGTACGTGTCAGTTAGTGGTGAACTTCAGTGTAAAACTGAGACCTTGTGTGCTTGATGCTGCATGCACAATGCAGCCTTGAGGTATACCAGAATAAATAAGATTGCCCTTCGAAATGTCTATAAGGTTTTCTGCCTCTTCATGTTTCTAGAGCACACATACTTGACTGGCAGATTCCTTGTAACTATAAGCCAGTGTAAGAAATTTGGTATGTGACCCTTTTTGGGAATATGAGTAATTTCCTACTGAGAAATTACGTATTGTTTAATGGAAAGTCATTGATCTCTGCCCACCACCTGCCTAGTCCAACTGCTTATTTAACACGTTGGGTGATAGCAACGCTTTATCTCAGAAATTACCCTTGCTGAAGCTAATGAACATCATGTTGTAATTTTAACTAGATTCAGATTTATCTCCAGTCCTAGCCAAGCACCGAGTTCATTAGTTGCTGAAAGTGACTAGTGTGTTTGGCTAGCATCTTAATTCACAAATTGTTCCACTACAATCAACATAACCAAACATGCAAAAGTTGGCTCAACAATCCTCAGGTAGGAAAGAATGTCTATTTCCTGGTTTCATCCTTTCACAATATCTGTATACAACACTTGAATTTCATTAAGAAAATTTATTTTGGATGCTTTTATACTACTAATTTCTAAACACATATCCTCATCTGTAAACCTCAGGGTTGATCAGAAGGACTGGCTGTGATGCCTACATGAAACACTATTCAGCTGCTGAAACGTGTATTTGAAAAGAGAATGGAACTCCTGGATTTCACTGGAAATCACCTGCATACAAGTAAAACATCCTCCCTTCCTGTAAAGAGTTTATAATCTAAGAAGAGTTATCAGGGAATTTACAGATTATAAAGAATATCCCCAACACAAATTGTGTAGAAGATCCCTCACCAGGCAACCCGTACCTCTCAAAATGTGGTATTAAAGGCAAGGAAGGGCTGCTGAGCTCTGCTGCCACCACTCAACCAAATCAATCCTTTGAGAAGCGGCCTTAACTCTTACACAACGGCATGCTTGAACATTTTCAGCAGGTCAAGGGAGCTGATTCTGCCCCTGTACTCTGCTCTGGTGAGACCCCACCGGGAGGGCTGTGGCCAGCGGGCCTCAACAGCAGAAGGAGATTGACCATTGGAGAGAGTCCAGAAGAGGGCCACAAAGATGATCAGAGGGCTGGAGCACCTCTCCTATGACGAAAGGCTGCAAGAATTGGGCTTGTTCAGTCTGGAGAAGAAAAGGCTCTGGGGAGGCCTCATTGCAGCTTTCCAGTATCTGAAGGGGGCCTACAAGGGTGCTGGGAGAGGACTTTTTACAAGGGCCTGTAGTGACAGGACAAGGGGTAACGGGTACAAATTGAAAACAGGGAGGTTTAGATTAGATATCAGGAAGAAATTCTTCACGGAGAGGGTGGTGAGGCACTGGAATAGGTTGCCCAGAGATGTTGTGGAGGCCCCATCTCTGGATGTCTTCAAGGCCAGGCTGGATGTGGCTTTGAGCAACCTGGTCTAGTGCAAGGTGTCCCTGCCCATGGCAGGGGGGTTGGAACTAGATGATCTTTAAGGTCCCTTCCAACCCTAACCATTCTATGATTCTATGATTTTAATTCTTCAGATTTTCCATGGACAAAGAGTTAGAATCAGCTTTCAGTTTATTTGTAGTGCCACTGTTAACTTTTGACCTCAACAATTTTTTTTTCCCCAAAAAACTGGATTAATAGCATATCCCATGTCATTGTTGACAGAACAACATGACGAGGTTTTCAAACTGTGTAGTAAATTGCAGGTTGCTATACACAACAGTAAGTGAAGTCTTATACAGACATGCAAAACAGTAGGATGGGAAACTTCATGTAAAAATTACCCAACTCAAAATAATGTCTTTCATGTTCTTCATATTTACAAAGGATGTATTGATTTGTAATGGAAGCAGCTAACTCACAGACACCAAATTGACTGAGTAAGTGGCAGGTCAGCATTATCTATTCAACTTCCTCGTGCTGATCAAGAACACACACCTGAGCAGCCGTAAGCATGAACCTGCATTTTACACATACAGCTGCATGCATGAATGTATTCCTCACAGTCATTATATAACATTCTCCACACAGGAACATGGGACAGAGATTTGCAAGGTTGGTTGCCTTCCATGCTATTTATAAATGACAATAAAATGTACACTTTAAAACACTGTTCACTGTAGCATGATCTGATCCTCTCTTTCAGCAGCACGCACAAGGAATGTATTATTCCAGAAATAACCATTTGGTTGTGAGTGGAAAAAGCAGCAGCAGAATGCACAGAAGTAGACAGAGATTGAAAAGATTAAAAAATAATCTATGTATTACTGTGTTGTAAACAATGGTTTATTTACAAAATTAGTTTGAGTTTACAGATATGCCAGGCCTACCCTTATATACGAATGACAGTTTGCAGCAGTGGAATAGAATTTTGCAGCCAACTTGTTCACATATAACTAGTCTGTGCTGAAACAATTTGCCAATGTTATTTAACTGTCATTATTTGCTGCAGTACAAGGAAATTCTAACTGATGCAGTTTAGACTTTTGCTCTCAAATAAAAGTATTAACAGCTGTCTTTCACAAAATACAGTAAAGGTCGCTTGCATCTTCCCTGCCAAAACTAATGACATATCCTAACGATGCCCATGTGCTGTCATGTATCTCTTCTTCTGTGTCTGAAAAGTAGAGCTGCATTCTCTGCCTTATGTGGGTAATTTCTCCACAAAAGCTACTTACGTGGGGTTTGTTTTTTTTTTTTTTCCCCTTAATGGCATTCAGGGTTACCAATTGGAAAGGAATCCCATTTCACTGCAGCCATCTCTTCCTAGCATGGAAAAATGCTCTCTCTCCTGTCTCAACCTGCTCCCTCTGTAACTTTTTAAAGTACTATTCCAGTACACTTTAAAACTTACTTACAAAAGCCAATATACCAGTAGTCCTTAACTGTCCCACCTGTGCTGACTCCCACCATAACTGATCCTCCTGTCTATTCTCCCTCTTACACACACATCCATAAAAAAGGCACCGGGCAGTGTGTATGGCATGTCCTCTCTTGGACATTGTCCAGGTTATGTGAGGAGTGATGATTTTTTGTTTCAATGGTTTGGTTTTTTTTATTTTAGTTGTAGTCACACAGCCTCAAGTGCTTTGGTCAGGAGATTCCCTGTTTACAGTACCATAATAACCGCCTTGGAAGCCACGACAAAAGCAGGACCTGGTCTGTGCACTGAAATGCGAACAGCCTTAGCTACACAGTAGGAGCTTCCTCTGCCAAGGGAAAACATATAATCCCTGATGTGTGGGTATACATCTTCCTCACCTGTGCTCCAATCATCAGGGATACAGTTTCCACACAGCTGTGCTCACCTTGGCTTTTCTTTCATACAAGACTTTAAACAATCACATGATGAGCTCAGGAAATCCTAGTTTGTATCTCTGCTCCTCCTGAGAAGCAGGCCACACCATGCAGACTCTTCTGTGGCACACAGCAGAGCTTAAACTTGTTTACTGCTTCTATCAAAGCCTATTGACAGCCTATCAGAAAGCCAAAAATACTTCTAGTTTTCCCACAATATAAAGCAGTTTGCCACTGTTCTTCTCATCAAATCAGATATCCTGCCAATGAAACATACAGGTTTCTCCACACAATCTTCAGACAGCACTGAACCTGGCTGCTCAAAACGAGTTGCAAAGTCAAAGCCCCGTAACAGGATCATTCTGCACATACAGCAGTGTACAATCAAGAAATATGTATTAAAAAAAAGTCTTGCAAGCAAATATTGTACAAATAAACCCCAAAGTTTCCTATTTTTCTGACACATTTATGTCTTACTCCAAATATTCCCAATATGTACATAAAGGACAGCAGGATATACTTAATGTCCATTTCCTTATCCACAAGTACAGACCAAATCCATGTATAAACACATGTACTACATACAAATATCCAGTACTTTTAAAAATTTAAATTGGAAACAACAAGCAAGAGCTATGTCTACAGTTGCTTGTATTTATATCCTTAGTTCGTATGATATAAAAAAATCTTTGCAGATTTTTTACAGGTAAGTTCTACATATTTGCAATACTACACTTTTTTCCAGCTGATGACTCTTATCTGTAAGCAACAGATAATTAAGATTTTTTTCCTTCTTTGCATTGACTTCGTATCCCCCATCATATTCCCCAGAGTTTATGGAAGGGACCAAAGCCCCACATACCTTGAAGAGTCCAATTACAGTAGCTATGAAGAGAGGTAGCTATGGCAATTAGTAATGCACAATTTGTTCAGAAAACTATCTGGAAAAGGAAACAAAAACTCAAGAGTGAACAAGAAAGATCTGTCTTGATTCATTCCTTGTTTGGACAATGACTTATTTGGCTTTGTGGGCATGTTTGCCACACTAAAGCTGCTTTTATGATATCTGGTTCTTGAGATATCTGAAAAGCTAAGTCTGATGCAAAGACTTGATGGATGCCTGCCTAACTAATGCATGTAGCTATTACTTTGTATTTTCCTTCTTTATTACATTTTCAGAATCAAAAGGAGATAAGCATTACCACAAGCCACTCTTATCAATATCAAGGAGACATACACACAAAAGATGTTTGAACAAAATGAAATTCTACATGTCAGTAGTAGACAAGCTGCTGTTGGAAAGTGCCAGATAATTAAATTTTAGAGAAAAATCACAAATTTTGGACCTCTCATAGTGATGTGATCTGTCAGACACAGACAAGAATACGTATTTTAAAAATATACAAGGTTCCATATCACATCTTTTTTTAATGCAAGAGCAAAACAAACCAGTAGTTTGAGCCAACAGTTCCAACCAGTCTGTCATGCTGTAAAGAACAATGTATCACTCTGGTTGGGCCACCACCCTTCTGACACCAACAGATAGGAGTTATAAAATAATAAAACAGAAATTGGTATTTACCCAGTTTACCGAAAAAATAATGGGAGAACAGGAGAAGATGACTTTATCTCAGCACAGTGTCCTAACCAATGGTCCAGAGATCAAGCAACTCCAAAAGGAGAGGTATGTCCCAGATGGGTTACAGTGGATTTGCCCGACTCAAACTGGAAACCTGGCGGTCCACCTCCCACAGTCCTCTGGCAACCATTTCTCTCTTCCATGGCGTACGTATCTTGGACACACAAATTTTGGATTAAATGTGATATGCAAGGCAAGTTTTTTAATATTTCAGAGGAAGTAAAATAATTTGTTTTCAATAGCATATATTAAATATTAAAGGCAAGCTTTCAGCACAACATGATCTGCACAGTGAACTTGCTGCATTGGGTGACAGATGGGCCACAAATTGTATTGTGGCAAAAATAAACAAACTACTAGTTCACATTTCCAGTGCAAATTTCCAGCCATACCCAATATCGGTAATGCATAAATACAAAATACATATCAGAGAAAATAACTTCGTAACTACCATAACCACAGCCCCACCAAAAATAACAAAAAAAATTCCTTAAAATACACGATGAGATTCAGTCTGTTCATACTTACAGAGGCATTTAGAAAGAACAGCTCCCATGCAATCAGTATACTACTGGAAAATAGGCATCTGTGGAGTCCAGTTAGAGAAAAAAAAAAAAAAAACAAACCAAAAAAACC
>NW_010235310.1:58847-97537 GCF_000690775.1 Eurypyga helias
CAGGGCCTCCCCGGTCCCCGACACAGCCTCTCCCAGCTGAGCCCCACAGCCAAGGTGCTGGTATCTCTGGGAAAATGTGTGTAAGAAAGGGCAAAAAGACCACCCAGAAGTGAGGGGGAAAATGTAAGAACTTACTGGGTTTGTGTGGCAAGGTTTTAGTAGCAGAGGGGCCACAGGGGTGGTTGCTGTGAGAAGCTGACAGAAGCTTCCCCATGTCTGACAGAGAATCTGCCAGCCGGCTCCAAGACAGACACGCTGCTGGCCAAAGCCAGGCCCATCAGCAGCAGTGGTAGCGCCTCTGGGGTAGCAGATTTAAGGGGAGGGGTAGGGGAGAACGGGGAAGAATTGCAGCCAGAGAGTAAGAGTGAGCTGTGAGAGGAACAGCTCTGCAGACCCACAGGTCAGTGGAGGAGGGGGAGGAGGTGCTCCAGGCACCGGAATGCAGATTCCCTGTCAGCCCGTGGTGCAGCCCATGGTGAGGCCGGCTGTGCCCCACAGCCATGGAGGGTCACAGGGGAGCAGAGACCCACCTGCAGCCAGGGAGGACCCCACGCTGGAGCAGGGGGATGTGTCCTGAAGGAAGCTGCGGCCTGTGGAGAGCCCACACTGGAGCAGGCTCCTTGTAGGACCTGTGGCCCATGGAAAGGAGCCCACACTTGAGCAGGTTTTCTGTCAGGACCCCCCAGGAAGATCCAGGCTGGAACAAGCTGTTCCTGGAGGACTGCACCCCATGGGAGGGATCCAGGCTGGAGCAGTTTATGAAGAACTGCAGCCCATGCAAAGGACTCCTGTTGGGAGCAGTTTGGGGAGGACTGTCTCCTGTGGGAAGGACCCTATGATGGAGCAGGGGCAGAGGGTGAGAAGTCCTCCCTGGCAGCAGCAGAGACAAGATCCAGGCTGGAACAAGCTGTTCCTGGAGGACTGCACCCCATGGGAGGGATCCAGGCTGGAGCAGTTTATGAAGAACTGCAGCCCATGCAAAGGACTCCTGTTGGGAGCAGTTTGGGGAGGACTGTCTCCTGTGGGAAGGACCCTATGATGGAGCAGGGGCAGAGGGTGAGAAGTCCTCCCTGGCAGCAGCAGAGACGTGTGATGAAATGCTCATAATCCTCATTCCTCGTCACCCTGCGCTGCTCAGGAGGAGGAAGTAGAAGGGAGGGTTGTGGGGAGGGTGTTTTAGATTTGGTTTTAGTTCTCTTTTTACTCTGATTTGATTGGTGATAAATTAATTGTTACCCAAGTCAAGTCTGTATTGCCTGTGATGGAAATTGGTGAATAATCTCTCCCTGTCCCTATCTCAACCCACAGCTTTTTCATTATATTTTCTCTCCCATGCCCAGCTGAGGAGGGCAGTGAAAGAGCAGCTAACCCATCACAGATAAAAACCTCGATAAGCACCAAGGTGAGAGAAGGAGGAGGGGCAGGATATGCTGCAGGGGCTAGAGCAGACCTTCCCCAGCAGCCCATGAGGAAGACCATGATGAAGCAGGTTGTCCCTTGCAGCCCATGGAAGACCCCATGCAGCTGCAGGTGGATATGCCCTGAAGGAGCTGCAGCCCATGGAAAGACCACCCTGGAGCAGTTCTTAAAGGATTGCGGCTCATGGAAGACCCCATGCTGAAGAAGGGGAAAAAAGTGTGAGGAGGAAGGAGCAGAGAAGACTTGTTATGAACTGACACAATCCCCTCCTGCACTGCTCAGTGGGGGAACGCAGAAGAGTTGGGATGAAAGAGTGATGTTGAGCCTTGGCACAAGGGAAGAAGGTGGTTTAGTTTTGGTCTGTGTTTCTCACCATCCAAATCTATTTCAACATGCAATAAATTAATCTCCCAAAGTCGAGTCTGTTTTGCCTGTGATGGTAATATGCAAGCAATCTCCCCACCTTTATCCTGACCCACAAGCTTTTCCATTTTCTCCCCCTGTTCTGCTGAGAAGGCTGGGCGATGGCCTGTCAGCCACCCAACATCAACCCACCACATTTGAGACTCAAATTTGGGAACGGATTTTTACTAATTTGGGTAGTCCAATTATTGCAAAGTGATCAAAGTCCACTGTTCATTACAATTCTAATCCACTTGCTACTAATGAGGTGAGCAGTATTTGGTACACAGAAAGTAAATGGTGGTGCCAACCACCCACGGCCCCTGGCCACCTTCTTTGAAGGCGCAAAGTTCTGGAGTGATTTCAGAAGCTGCTTAAGAGGCTTTGCTGCTGCCAATAGAGAAGAGACCCCTGCCCTACTCCCCACATACACATCATTGCACTATTCCTTGTATTGAAAGAATAGGCTGATCTGGCTGAAAACTATTCCACTAACTTTTAGTGCTGAACAAAAAGGGAGAGTATCATCACATCCAGCAAACATGTAGCTTTATGCTATCATGAAACTACATCCTTGGACAGTTTCAGGCTCATGATTCCAACGTCCCTCAGAAAATAACTATCTTTATTAGACTTTGATGACAAATCACCCCCTGCCTTTACACTGGGGTTTCTTAAAATGTCTATCCTGATTTATTCAGATGTAAAGATAATCAAAAATATGATGTTGGGTTATTTTGAGCTTTTTTGTTACAGAATATTTTCTCTGTAACTTGACCAAACCTGTATAGGACCAGAGAACATTCTGAACCAACATAAATTTATGGTCTACCCCTCTTTCTGACAAATAACAGCATCAATTACTTTAAAAAACATGCATGACCTCCTACAGTAGTTACCTGGAACATAATTCATTCAATGAAAGAATATCCTACCCACTTACCTAATTATTTTGCCCTACACGTGGGTTTTTTTCTTCCCCCTAGAATCCTGCAAGAATTTACTGTTACAATTTTCATTAACATATAAATTTAATTTTTTTTTATTTTACCACCTTGTTGGCTTCATCCTGTACTAATTTGGTGGACTTTTTATCCAGCCACTTAAAAACCACAATATTCTTCCCAGGTGTGGTAGGCAGCTGTAAGTGCATAAATCTAGGTTTTTTTCCAAGTGTTTGTATTTTCTTTTTTGCCTGCCAAAAAGGAAAGAAAAGTCATGTCCCCCCCACCACACAAACATATGCAGGAGAATGAGCATCTATTTTCTGACCATCACTGATGCAGAGATTGACTGGGAAAAACAGCAAGGACTCCAAGTACCACCTCTGGCTCAGTGAGCTGACTGTTTGATTGTTCTCATTTTGTTTAACAGCTTATGTATAATTGCTGCTGGTTTAGACCATAACAAAATAAATGCAGCGCTGTGGGAAGAAAGAAGCTTTTTTTGCACCAGCAATTTTAATCTTTTTCTTATATGGAAAGTAAGATCTGCACTTAACTATATTACTCTGAAATTTTATTTCCACTCAATAAAGACAGACTTTGGTATCTCTGATTCACCCTAAATTGCCAAAACCCAGAAATCTCATTGCAGCCTATGTTGCCAGTATAAGATATTTGAACTTACTTTCATCTAAGAAGGTTATACACAGTTTAATAAATCTAAGCAAATTAAAAGTAAATTTTTGTACTTACTGTTCTCCTTATTTTTAATGGATGCACACACCACAGATCTATGTAAAATTCAATTTTCACTGCTGTTTAATAGTTTACTTTTACGACGGAAATGAATAAAGGAGGCAAGATCTATCCATCTACAGCCTAGGGATTTTAATTTATCAGTGCAACGTTGGCTCCCAAAACAGGAATGAAGAGAAATGTTAGTTCAGAAGAAAGGTCAAAAATACAGAAAAAAGAAATAGTGCACATATTTATATTTTCAAAGACAGGTTTATAGTCTACCAGCCTTTGCTCTGAGACAAGCCTGCAAACTGTGGCAACATTGTTCACCTGTAATTCTGGCATTCATTGAAACAATGCCTTAGTCCTTGATTCTTGAACAGTCCCATGATAATATTTAATATTTAAAAGACAAAAAAAACCCCTCTACCTGGAATAAGTTTGGAAAGCTTATTTTTTCTCAACCAATCTAGAAAATACTTAGGTAACATCCTCTGTCTTGTGGAGAGATACTTAATATTTGTTTATAAGACATTTTCTTTTACCAAGGTATGCTGAGTATAAGTCCTAAAATTAATCACCAGTTTCCTCCACCAGCCAAACTCACTGAAATTTAATTTTATTTGTAGTCTTACAAGCCGCACTACAGTTAATGGAGTTTTACAAGCATGAGAGTGAAATGGGGACCCCAGGATTTCTTCTTGCTTTCATTACTGGGCTTAGAAGCAAAATAATGCTAGGGCAAGAAATAGAGAAAGAACTTGTGAGAGCTTTGCTATCAAGTGGCATGGTTTCTTGAATTAAATGGGGCCAGACCAACCAGGGGGGCATCTCTTGACTCTGGACCAGTACTATTTACAGCCTTCCTCCATGTGCTGTGGCGATTCCCTCCATGCGCTGTGGCGATTCCCTCCATGCTGGCCTGAGCACCACTCTGACTTTCTAGAATGTCCAAAACAACTACAGTGGAAGTAATAGTTCCTTTAATAGGAGAAGTGCTTTCATTCTTGTTACTATCATCAAATACCAGCAAAAAATAACACCAAAATCAACACACCATAAATCTCTAGAGAGAAAGTAGTATTAACAAAAAATTGCATCTAAACCACTTAAAGGATTTTTACTAATTTAAAGGATTTTTTAAATAGGGAGAGGCCTTGCAGCACTTATCTTCTGAGACTTTTTGAGTATTAGGAAGTGCTTACTGAAACAGAAAATAATTGCAGATAGTTATTTCCTACTGACTCTGTTTATTACAGTATCCCCTTCAGCCCAATTTGTAACGTATTACGTATACGTCAACAACACTGAGAGACCTACCAAACAAATTCTGCCATTTGGGTGACAGATTTTCTGCATCACATCCTCAGGTTTTGTTGCATCCTTAAATTCCCAGTGTAGATTTTTAAAAATAATTCTGGATTAATTCTTATTCCATTTCTGCTTTGATTTGCTTTTCCACTTCATATTTAACTTACAGACAACTTCATTCTATTTCACATTCCTGTGAACCTTATTGTAGCTCATGGGTATATGCGGATAAATGTCTTTAGTAACAATCCACCTCAGGGCACGAGACAGTCAAATGTGCATGCAAGTCCTTGAAGCTATTGTTCAAATGGAAATTCAACTTTCAGATCCCAGAACATTTGCCTTCATTTAAATTAGTTTGAGTTATAACATTGGTGACTTATTCCCAGACACATTCATAAGACAGTATTTCATATTCTCAGAAGAAACTGTAACTGAGACATGCCTGATAGTGAACAGAGATGGAAATTAATTTTATCACTGTGATGAACACACCACTACTTCAATCAAACTTCATTTTTGAGTTTTGGTGGAACAGGCACAGATGCAGGGAAATTAGAAAATAAAACATCTTTTCAATCTTTCACTCTCTCCCTGCTTTGTCCACATTCAGTGGAGAGCTGTACTGTGTTTTACTACTGAAAATAAAAGGTAGGCTTTTGGCAAAATGACAGCCACTGCTAAAGGCGCGTGTGGAGGGTTAGTCTCACAACTATCTGCCCTACAACACAAATGAATAGCATTGTTCTTTCCGAGTGAGTTATTTTCTTTGGGCACAATTTACTTGGAAGACATTGTTTTGCATTTTCATGTGGCTTTTCACTCGTTTTGTGAACCTTCATTGAGAAGCGCCTTGACATTTCACTGTCTTTATACATTTTCGGTTTCATTTGACCTATGAATGATCTCCACTTCCACAAGCTCTCTATGAAATATCTGCACCAGCAGAAAAGCATAAAAAGCTCTAACTCAAATGAAGCCTTGAAGCCCTTGCATGTAATAACAATTAATTGGTATGGGAACTGTGATATGCAAACAGTCCTGTAAATACCTTCAGACTATACAGAAACTCTTTTCCTCTATTAAAAGGAGGGATCTTGGTGTAATGGCATCAAACCTGGCAATTATAAAGCATCTTAAGAGAGCATGTTTGTTTTTCTTACTGTTCTCATGCCTGCAGAAAACAAAGTGACTGAGTGAAGACAGCCTATCTAGGCTATAGCGAGCAATGCTATCTAGGATTTAACATATGCAGGGAAGTAACCATGCAATATCCTAAAAACAGCTTCTTTGATTAATTTCAAATAGTTATCAAGTCAAGAAGTACTGAAGCAAAGCTTAAATGGGTAGTAATAAATTTTCACTGTTGATTGCTGAAACAAGTATTTTCAGCTCAAGCAGTAACAGTAGCAGTATAGTGAATTAATTTCCAAATATTTCTAACACCAAAACAGAATAGCAGTGAAACGACCTCAGAACATCCCTAAAAAATATTTTTTCCTTTGCCCCTTACAACAATAGTTAAGCAGAGATGTATGTTAGAGGAATGAAGAAGAGTTTTATTTATTAATATCTGTGGGCACTGTGCATTTTTACTAATTGTCTTTCAAAAATGAGTAAGTGTCTTACCGGTGTAATTACCTTACAAGAAATAAAGACTTCCTTAGTAAATATATTTATAACTGGATATTATTGCTTTCTATTAATACAATCGTGACATAAATTGCATTTCTGGCTCATAAAATCAGAAGAGTCAAAATATAGGATGTAGAATGCAGGACTGATGCTATAATCACAGCTCTAAATTTCAGTGTGCTGTCTAAATCACTGGTACAGGAGCTTATGAAATGACTACAGAAGTGATGTGACTGTCTGGTGGAGATTGAGTTGTACAAGCATTAACTCAAAGGGAACTCATTAGCTAAAAAGGCACAGCAGACATTACATCTATAACCTGAAAAATCCCAGTAACGTAGTATATGCAGCTTCCATTACTTCAGATATTCACACATAAAAATATAAGAACACACACTAGACACTCCTGAAGGCATGACTCAAAGATAATCCTTATTCAGAAGTGATCTGTAGAGCGGGGCACAATGGCAGATGCCACAGCATATTTTTTTATGACGCAAGGCTGCTCAAGATCATCTATAATAACGAACCATGACAGCTTGGGATTTGACAAAATGCAAGTTGATGGTGAGGGAAGGCAAAGAATACAAGTACTAACTGAACAGTTAACAAATGCGTATAAAATGTTTTTTTCATCCTAAACGTCAGTAAGAAATATGATGTATTACCGCAAAATTATACATTCCCTAATCTAATAGGTTTTACATCAGAAAAAGCTATTTCTTTAAATTAACTACCTCCATTTTATGTCTCATAAAGCACCATGAATTAAAGCATTTAACAGGATGTGGAAGGTAACAGAATCCATGTTTGTTTAAAATACCTTATATGATGGGCATCAACACAGTTTTCACAGGGAAATGTTGAATGAAGGCTCTATCAGTCAGTTTCTTCACAGCTCAGAAAAAAATCCCTTTTCTCCCTTTAAGAGAAAGACATTCCATGTAAACACTTGCCTTTACCTATTCACCTATATTTTTCATCTTTGCCCACAAACAAATGCTTCTTAAAAACTCCTGTAATTATACTTGGTTTGTTCAGTGCCCTTGAACTACTGATTGCCAGAAGCTGATTACCATGAGAGTTAATCAAATTGTTAAAAACACACTGAAAAAAAAAAAAACCCTCACAAACAATTTCTTCATTATGGACTCATTTGGACTGTTTTCTTAGTGTGCTTCAATATTTCTCTGGATTTTATCAGTCAGCAGAGTAGAGTGAATTGTAGTGATCTCACACACCCCATATTTTCCTACTGCTGTATCCTACAAGGTTCTTTAAATTTGCATGCTCAGTGAATTAATTTGATACCAAAAAGACATGGATTTATACTGGCACATTTTTTAACTTCTATACACAACCCAACAACTTCAAAACAGTTTGCAATAAGGGGAAAAAAGTGACATAAATCAATTCAATCTTTAGAATCAAACAGTTTCATAGAGCTATTCAGAGTATAGTATTGATTCCCCTCCCTCCACCCCCACCCCCCACACTTTTCAGATCTTCTGCTTCCCTTCTATAGAGTCTTATGTTCTGGTGAGAGAATTCACGTTGCTTTTCCCCCACAGCTATGACTACAACCTTCAGTGAAGACTGAATGTTTACTATGTTGGAAGTTGTTTGAGCAAGACTGTTAGAGATCTTTAAGGTTTTTATAAAATCAAATCCCTGAGAGAGGCAAAGGATAGGAAGAAAACTATATCAACATATTTGTTCTACAGATGGAAGCTGAGGTACACAAAATTAAACAATATGCTGAATGTCACGCTAGAATTCTGGTTTAAGAAACCTTCTCAGCCTTAAATGTCTTGAATCCTTGCCCAACACCTTAATCATACACTGTAAAAGCTGTCCTCAGTCCCCATATCTTATATCTAGCACTGTTAATAATTTTCCTTAGTAGGAAATATAATTATTTCATTTTTCTGGTCTTTGTAATCTTAAAAACAGTAAAAATTTTTAGAAATAAAAATATTTTTTAAACACAAAGCATTACATAATTCAAAAGTTCACTTAAAGTATTTAAAATACAGTTTTGAAGTTCTCATTTTTCACTAAAGTACTAAGAAACCAATATTGTTAAGCACAACATTACAAATAATGGAATTTTCTATACATGTGGATACTTACAATTTTCCTTCTAATTTTTTAGGGAATAAAGCACAAAGTGCCCTGCATGGAATTTACAGTCACCAAACTCATGGAGCACCAAGGATTTACAGCACCACACAATGTGCCTTTCCCATCAAAAAATTTTTTAAAAAAATGATAAATCCTTTAAATGACTCCAGGACCTAGGGTTTTATTTAAATAAATACCAGGAAAAGATGGTTAAAAATGTTCTGGCTTTCACAGTCAACAATTATTTTGTACCTTGTGGCTGGCTGGATCGAATATATTTATTTATCAAAATAACAAAGTAAAATTAAACTCATCAGATGCAAATCACAACATTAACAAAAGAACATCGTTGCAATGTCAAGCACTCAAAGTTTAATTCAGTCTCTTTCTGAAGCTTTATGGCAGTTTCCAAGTCACATATTTTTGGGGGGAGCTATGCTTACCCAGTGCCTAGGGTTTGGGTTGTTTTTTTTAATTAATTTAAAGGGTCCACATCATCTACTCTGTGAATGCTGTAGAATTTATATACCCTATAGAGCATATTCTTAAAATAAATTATGATCTTCATGGTGAAGGTTTTTCAAGATAAAAAAATCCAGGGTTTTTTGTTTGTTTGTTTGTTTTACACCCATTAATGGTACTTATTTTTTTAACACATTTTTTTTCTTTAGCACACATAGCCTATACTGTGTGTTCCACCCAACCACAGTTCCCACTGAATTCCATTTTCCTGGGTTCATTTCTCAACCAGTTCCAGATCTCTCCAGCTAGCATTACTGGCTGATGCCAATGACAGTATGTTAGCAGTTCTACATTTGACGTCCAGCTATCCACTTCCTTATTAAACCTATCTTCCCTTGAGCTCGCTGCCAATCCTCACTCTGTCTGGTCAGTCCCAGTTTTTCACTCCATGTACAATTTTCATGCCCCTTCCCATTCTCCGGGTTGTCTATTAGTCCACTGCTTTTGCCCCTCAAGCCTCAGTCACTCCCTCCTCAGCCCAACGCTGACCATTTTTCTCCTACACTGGTACTCTACTGCTCACTGAGTTCCCAGCAGTGTCCCAGCTCTCACTGCTAGGGCTGATTCCTTCCATCACACAGAGGAGTTACCAAGAGCCATCACAGGAAACTCTTTTCTTCTATCTTTTTTTGTCTAGCAACACAAGTATACCGAGTGCCTCCATGGTAATGCCACAAGTTTATCATAGTAAGCCTTAGGAGTTTTGAGAAGCTTGAGCACACTCAGCAGTGACAGCAAATGGAGATTTTACATCTTTGGCATTAATAGATCTCTCTTTCCTCTGAGTTTTGATGGTTTTTAAAAGGCTTATGATTTTGCTAATTCTAGTGGATGGCCACAGTGATGGCCACAAGCACATTCTGTTCAGAACCGAAAACCGCACTACTAGGCAGAAAAAACAAACTCCACCAAAAAGGAACCATAAATGTAACACTTAGGTTTGTGTAGAGATCTTGATTGTGTTAAGTCCTCGTTAGAAGCAAATATTTCTAAGGAGACAGCTGTTACTCTTTGGGAGTAAGGAAACGATGGATAACTCAATAACATAAGTTTTGGTATGTTAATAATGATAACAGTGAAACGCGATCCATGTTTCAACAAGAATTTTCAGGTTTTCTTAGAGATTTAAAACTTCTTTTTACAAGTCTCTTGGGGAGCTGAATGAACCTCTCTCACTTATTGGATGAACAGTGCATAATACTTTGCGTAATGAAATTAAGCAGACTGAAATACATGTGAACATGACTAATGAGACCAAATGCAGCAGGAAAACCAAGCAGATGGCTTGAGCATGCTGGAACAGAGTAGCAAGGAGAGATCTGAATGTTTTGGATTTTTGCAGGATACATACAGAAACACAAATATAATCTTTGCATTTCTGTATAATGCTGCATCAGCCAGCGCTTTGATGGTCTATGGATCACAAGTGAGAGCTTGCCAGAGTACTAATAGTCTCTGGGGAAAACCTTTATTTGTCTTCCATACAGATAAAAAATGCAAACAAAGCACCAGGGAAAGAAGGAGTTTCATTTTACATTTTGTATCTTGTTTTTTTAATTCATAAGAAGATACTTAAGCTAGTGGTATATTTTGAATGAACTAGTCTTTCTCCACCAACAGTCTGGTTCCGAGAGACATTCCCAGGAGTATGAACATTCTGGGGAAAACACCAAAATAGAATGAAGGTAGCAGGTATTAAAAGATGATAGGAAAAGGCTTTCTTATCAAGAGAAGTCAATGACCAACTTATGAAGGATGCTACCAGAAACACAGGAAGATGAAGATAAAATCAATTTGATCTGTCTTTTTTTTTTTTCCCTCCTTTTTTTTTGGGGAGTGGGGTAGACACAACACAGGACATGACCAAAACAAAAACAACTGTATATAGAAAAGATTAATTGTTCATTTCTATAATTTGAGCTAAAACAAGGGTTACCAGGCAGCTTCTCCTCAAGAGGTGTTTCTTGGCTGAAGGTATAATTCTGCTCTGCATGTTACACACACTGACACTGGCTATTTACATCTGCAAACTTATAGGATTGCTTGCAGGTATGTTATAAAGAACAAGCAGATTCAAAAAGAGAAAGGATCAATCTCAGCAACTTTACAATGTCATCCTGCTGCCTTCTCTAACACAAATGATTGGGATAAAATGCCTTCACATGTGTATTTTCTGACAGCTGAGATTTATTTTTTCCACTAGAAAACTTCATTTGATGTTTTTAAAAGCATGCAGAGATGCTAGCTGTGATCGCAATATAAGGACATCTTACAACAAAGTAATTTTAATCCAAATTATCAGAATCAAACTATTTTAATTAATTTATCTGCACCTGTTGGTAAGTATAATAGTCTGTTCCCCTGCTGATGTTAATGCTACAGCTGTATTCCACCTACCACATCTTTGACTATCACATACTCCTACTATTTAGTGATCACAGTGCAATTTAGTAGCACAGAATACTTTTATTACCAACAGGAACTGTAGAGGACCAAGATTCAGACATTCTTTAATCCCTTCAGCTAATTTTCAAAATGTATCTCTACACTGTGTGTATTAGTTTCCCCTTTTTAAAGTTCAGAAGTTTTAGAATCATAGAAGGATACTGAGGAGTTTCATGGAGCATCACTATTTAGGGAGGGGAAAAAAAAAAAACACAAAAACCACCCACCTATGAAACCCCAAACATCTTTTAAATACTTCTTTTAATTCTGGAAGAGAGAATTTTCACTTTTTTCCCCACTGACTTTTGACTGTATTTTTATCTCCTGAACTAAACAAAACCCATTTCTTTCAGTCTGAAGCATGTTAAAGTTATCTCCACACTGCAACAACCACAGGAGTCTCTAAAAACCTGGCATCTGTAGACCAGCAAGATCCTGCAGTCAGCCTTGACCTAAATTTATCAGGTGACATATGTAGAGATTTGGATGAGCTCTTTATTCTACTGCAAATGATTCTTAATTACACTGCAGCACAATTTTTAAGCTTCAACTCAATAAACATTATAATGTGTTTGGTACATTATAAATGACCTTAAATGAGAACTGCAACACACAGATATCATTCCAGCCCACGTTACTCATATCAGGTCCCTTTCTGACCTTCCATTTAAAAGTTGGCCACTATTCAAACTATCAGCAAAGTCCAGTTTATATGACTATCCTTGTAGCTTTCTAACACAGCCTGTGTTAAATGAGTACCTATGACAGTACTAATAAAAACATGGGGTTTACGATCTCAGTACGTTTTACTGCTGATCAAATGGGGTTTGCAAACATTCTGGTAACTCTCTCTACCAATCTGTGTATGGGCTATTGTACAATGTCCATATAGACCAGGTCTGCAATACAGTTTTGTGAGAAAAAGTATCAACTGACAATTTCTATCTTGTCACTGCTGTAAAAATTATATTCTCCTCCCATAAAGCTGTTTGCACATAAATTCAGTTGTAAAGCTGAGTTTCTGTGATCTTCTGCAATAATTTGTATCATAAGAGGGATCAAACTGCACTTTCATATCATTTTAGTGTTCAGTATACTGTATATAGGAAAACTAGCAGCCGTAGAAGAAGCTAGTAGGAGCAAAGTGCAAAACAAAAAAAAAAGGTAGTTCTTTGTTCAGTAAGTGAAAGATCTACAAAACTCTCAGAAACATATTAGAGAGTACAAGAATATTTTTTTAAAGTTGCATGGAGAAACTGAACAAGAACGTAGAAAAGATATTCACTGAGAGTTAGAGAAACCACATCAGGTTCAGAAAACCCCTTGAGCTGAAAACTGTTGGAGACTAGGAATTTTCAAGAAATGTGTGATATATTCTCACTCTATTCCTCTCTTCTTTGCAAGTCTGCTAGGGCTTGTTGGAGACGGGATGCTGGAATCTATGTCCCAGGGTATAGGAATCCCTGGTCTGAATTCTTGGGACCATTCTTCCATTCTAACAACAGATGTTCTGAATTTGATCTATACTTTTGCCAAAACAAAGGAAACATATGCGTTCATATTCCAGGAATTAGTCAAAACCACTGCATGATGCATTTGCATCACCCACTGATTCTCAGTACTGCATGTGAGTCCATTTCTACCAGAAAAAATTTGTACAACTTAAATTTGCTATGTCCATGACTATCATTCCATTACTAGTAGTACAACTGCACCTAGAATACAAGTCCTTAGTAATCTAGAAAAATACATGAATCAAGAAACACATGAGAAAGTTTCACACTGGTGAAATGTATTTGAACCTTCCAAACAGTTAAGTACTTCAGGATTACAATCTGCAGGAGGATCATTTCAACATGCCCACCCTTCCTGTTACTCAAAATGGTGAAGGAAAAATATAATAATAAATTTTAGACCAATTTTCTATCCTTACATAGCATATGCTAGTATACAAAAGACAAGTATAAACACAGAATCCAACAAGATGGTCTAAACTGCTTGGAGGAACTACAGTTCATTTTACATGGAAAAGCAAGTGCAGAATGTAAAGTTACTGCAGTAGAGAGCCATGTGAACGTAACCATCTGATCTGGTAATTGCAGTGGAGACCAAACTGTTCCTTCCCTGCATATTGTTTAGGTGTCCATATGGTAGCACACAGCTAGATATTTATCAAAAAACCTGATCTTGGTGACATATGGACAACATCTTTGAGTTGTCACCCTTCAAGAAAACGTGCCTGTCCTGACATGTCACTATTCAAAGCTCATACACGCTGTCTAGTCTTGGAAGGATACTTCTTTACTTTCCCTTTGAGGATATTTTTCCCCAAGAGAATTTGAACTGAAATTCCTGTTCATCTATTAAAGTTGTACACAATTAAGGAAGGAAATTCTGGTCCTTTGCTCTTCTTCCTAATCAAAAGCAGCAAGAAATAAATATATGCAAATACACACTTTAGTTCACACTGGCAAAACTATCACTCTTGACCTTGTCACTTAACTGACAGAAGCCAAAAAAGTATGTCTAGTACCACCCTATCTTACTGGTCTTCACAGACAAATCTGTGTAACTATCACCCTCCTACTTTCAGTTCCCTTAAAGATGTTACTCAGTAACATTCTTTTGCTTTAGCTACATCTCAAGTCATTAACTTTCCTTTTTTTCTACTATAGCAGACTGTGTCAGACAACTTGGTTTGCTATAAACTTTTTTCCTCCATATGAATGCTGAAGCATGCAATAAAAAGTAAGAATCAATAGTTCACTCCAGAGTGAACACATCAATTTTATATGATTTCCTTATATTGTGCCAAGTCCTACCCTCAAACTCTCATTCTGACCTCTCTTACCAAGACAATTCCATACTGATCAACTCATTTACTTGCTACTAAGGAACAATTTCAAGCTTAAGCTATGAGTGTGACCTTCAGTTTACCAAAGGCATCAAACACAAGATCAGTCTGATGGTATAGAACTCACTGCAGAAGCAAACAAATTTTTTTTCCATGATACAAGCAAAAATAACCCAAACATAAAACTAACAAGCTGACAAAGAAAGGGTAAGTTTTGGAGATTGTCTTCCAGATCTGTGACTTCTGTCAATTACCAATTAAAGTCAACTGATGTGACCAGCTGACAACTTGTAATGCCAAATTAAGAGTTTAATGTTCTTTGCCGACATCCAGCTGATGTACAATGTCCTACTCTGTACCTAGAAATATCTGCATGTCTAAGATTAAAAAAAAAAAAATCTTCAGAGAGCTGTGGCAACAGGAGTTTAAAGTTTATCGAGATCCTGTACATTGTCTCAGGTTGGACTCTCTTCAAAACAATAATTTATTAACCAATTAGGTTGGAAAGAAGCATTTTCCCCTACAGGCAGCTTTGATCAGTTGAGTTATTATTCCTCTCACATACACACACAAAAAAATTTCCACTTGCAAACCGCTGTTTTCCAACTGCAACATTTAAAGGGAAGGTTGCCTTTTCCTCTGGCAAAGACTTATGAACATAAAAAAAAAGTTGTAGCCATAAAACCAAAAAAAAAAGAATATATACAATCAAATTAGAAATCTCAGAAGGCATGAACTTATCACGTGCATCCAGGCAGAGCTCTCTCACAGCTAGGGATCAGATAAAGGTTTTAATTAGCTCCCTTGAAAATTGGTTTTCACATTTAGAACAAGAAGTTCATCATCACTTCTTTTTCATCCACTATCCATGAAGCTTCCTTGTCAGAATAGACTCTAAAACTCTAAACTCAAGCAATGAATAGGTGCATACACAGTCAAATCACGGTAAGTTACAACTAAGAGTTGCTTGAGAATGGGAGTACTTTGTATTTCAAGATCTGAGTTCTTATTGCCCAATGGGGTAAGATAGCTTATATAACTAAATTTTTTTACAGGTGCAGGCATGGTAACATCACTGCCAACTCACAACAATAAAACCAGGTTTTCAACAGGAATGACAAATTACAACACACATGACTTTTAAATTAGTTCAGACAAACAAATACAGAGCAAAGTTAATTCTGCCTTGGCAGAGGGAAGAGTGCAAGGCCCACATATTTTTTCAATCTGCTTCTCTGATTTTTAACTTGCATATATATAATTTGCACATAGATTAATGAATATTAATGTACTGATATCCAATTAATAATTCCAGACTAACCAAGATGTGGTAAAGATACCATTTTTAATTATTTTCATTTGTCTGAAGTACAACTTTCTTAACTACACGGAATTGCTTATAAAACACCTAACAGGAGAGGAAACTAGTCCAGATTGCCTCTGTGTGGGGGTAGGCAAAATGCAGCTTTAGAGTCTTTTAGTTTTCACTAAAGTTTCTAGTGAAGACTAGACAATGTGACCTTATTGTAGATACGTTTATTTCTCTCAAAACTCAACACAAAAGGTGAAGAAAATAACCGGATAAAAATTTACAGTTGCTTGATGACCTGAGTACCAAAAGTAAGTTCATACTAATAGAAGTAAGTTCAGACTCACTGATACAATCCCCACGTGATGGGCAAAATGTCACAATCAATGGCTCTGTAAGCCTTCAAGTCATTACTTAAAAAAAAAAAAAAAACACCCAATCAAAAAAATTAATCCATTAAAAACACATGACAAGTCTATTTAGTTTTCTACAGGCTTCCTGAGGTTTTTCAGTATTTGGTGATGAGGCTTAAAAGGTGTGAAGTAACACATCATAAAAACAAGTGTTTTTGGAGAACCTCCAACAGAATAAAGCGTGATATGGAAGATCTTATCAGAGAAGTAGTAACATAGTGTCACAAAAACTTTAATAAACTGATTATGTTAATGACTATTTGGAGGGTTTTTTTACATTTGTATAAATATTACTCTTTTTTCTTTTGTTAAAATAAAAATATTTGATAGAAAATTTGAAAACTACAGATAAACCAACACTACCACTTTACTTCTAGTTGGCAGCTTTTTGGCTTGCTCTAAACAGCGGGATACAGAAGGACTCAACTTTCAGATATTGTGGTGGGTTGATCCTGGCCAAAAACTAAGCACCCGTCAGCCACTGACTCACTCCACTTCCACTCGTGCGTCAAGATAAAGCCAGTTTAATGAGTGAAGGAAAAAAAGAAGAAGAAAGAATACACAAGTGAAGCAAAGGCAATCACCCCCCTACCTCCCACCAGCAACCCAGTGCTAGTGCAGTCTCCAAGCAGCAGCTACCATGGAAAGACTACCCCTCCCTCCCACCCTGTTTGTATTGCTGAACATGAAAATTATAAGGTACAAAATAACCCTTTGATCAGTTTAGGTCAGGTATCCTAGCTGTGACCCCTCACAGCCTCTCGCCCACTCCTGGACTACTTGCTGAGGGCAGAGCAAGAGAAGGCCTTGACGCTGTGCAAGCACTGTTCAGCAACAGCTAAAACACAAAGTCTGTCATCAACACTCAGTCACTAATCTAAATCAGCACCATGCAGGCTGCAATGAAGGAATTTAGTTACACCCCAGACAGACCCAGTACAGATATGCACCACAGTTTGTGTCTTGGTTTGCCAGGATGAGATGTAACTGCATAGAAGGATTTCTTCTCATCTTCTTTCTCCTATCATTTCCACCCTGGTTTCCAGGCACACTGATGAACAGGCTACCAGGACACCCAAAGGCACTAGTCATGCAGCATAGATGTAGCCATTGAGGTCACGGTCCTCAAACTAGATGTCACCTCTGCTGCCACCAGTTTCATTTCCATCCCCTTGACATTCCACTCTCCAAAGTTCAGCACGTGAAGAAGTACTTAACTGTCTCTGCCGCAGGTGATATGTTATAAACTCTAAGTCAGTCATGTCCACCCTTCTCCCTCTCATTTTTTTTGGTCTTTCCAGTTTCTCCAGTTTCCTACCTTCAATTTACAGCCTGCCAAAGCTTGTCCAGTTCTTAACAATCTCATTCTTGGTGTATTTGATGCCTCTCAGCTTCCTTCTACTCTCCACATTTCTTCAATTTCTTTAAAAAAATCAAACGAGTACCCAGCCCACTAAGGAACTATTCTGTCATATCCTCTGTTGGTGTTTCCAGGCAATCTTGTGCTTCAATGGCATTTATGCAGTTAAAAGCTTAATAGTGGCCTTTAGTGATAAAAACAAAACTTCTAAAATTTGTGATAATACATATGTAAAAAGAAGTGGAAATGTGATTAAATAAATAATTCTGCTTTTCATACCATTTAAACTTTGTTTCAGGAATATTATAGCATGACCAAAACAATGCTTCAGACAAAAATGAATTTCCACTGTAAATGCTATACTGCACTGCATTCAGAAAAACAGAAGGTTGACTCACTGCAATGTTGTCAGACTATATTGAACTGAAACAAATTGAAGAAGTAATTCATAATACAATAGCATTCTCAGCAATTGCACATGCTGTCCAGGCTATTTAAATATTCTATAAATAATTACTCAGAAAGGCACAATTGACAGCGCACATAGAATAGAGGATGAATCATCAGGTAGTTTAAGTAAAATTTTGCTTGATTAACTGTTTTGTTTTTAAACCACCTGCACTGTATTGTCTGATGTACCAGGACAGATCAAATTGTTCTCAGTCTTTTTCTGAAAACCAGACAAGATTACAAATGATAAGTTTTATTGTATTACAAAATCAATGCCAAACTGAAGAGCTGTGTATTGTGTGATTCCAATTATCTTTTTTTTTTTGGCCAAGGATTTAATATCAGCCATTGTTATAGATGAAACTAATACAGATTTATCAGACCTCTAATAGCTTTGTGTCGTATGAAAGCAATTTTACTTTTTGTCTCCCCATCTTCAAAATACATTTATTAGTCCTTTTGAAATGTAATTTTTCAGTTGAATTTTTTTTGGTCAGCTGGTAACCAAACAGATTACAGCTAGAATATTTTTAGACTAAGGCACAAATTAACAGAGCTCACTGATTTGAGACAAAGCATATCTGACTTCGATCACTATAAATGTTGCCAGTGCATGAACCTCTTTGTTTAGACTAGTGGATGAGTTATTTAGATGCCTAAAGATGAACAAAAGCGCATAATAGAGTTTATAAAAGCATTTAAATGAATAAGTACCTTATTTACATAAACTCCAGGGAAATCAGGCACCTATTACACTTAGTCACTTCAGTAAAACCTACTGTATGTTTCCCTTCAGTTTTGGACACCTCCAAATACTTCTTAATAATTAACATTATTAAGGATATGGTTAAGAAATCTCTTTTCAAAAAGGTAAACATGTAAATGTAACATTCAAAGCAATATAGCAAACCTTAAAATCAGTTTACTAAAAAAAATAGCCCTATCGTTTGACAAAAATAACATCTTACAGAAAGAATCTGGTGATGAAACTGATACCTAACTGCAAAGTTACTCTTCATGGCATACATACAGTTTTAGAATACTACCTTTAAACGATATATTACTATACAATGTTTACGATATACCAAATATCTCCCTCATTTTCATGTGATTTCAGTTTTTGGCTCACTCTTAATTAAAAGTTAAAAATGAACCATACAGAAGACCATGGTTTGTAGTCACAGTATTGTAGATTTTATGTCACTGCTGACATAAAACAACACTAACAAAAATTGGTACCCACCTAGTTTCACATGTTCAGCTGAGAAATTAAGGACCTAAATGAACGTTTTTTTAACAGTTTCTCTAATTGCTGGTGGGTTGGTTTTGGAGAGGAAGCGAGTGAGGAGGAAATTAGTTCATTCATCTTATGTGTTTTTTATGGGATCCTACATCTTTCTCTGCCACATTTCCCCAGATAATTAATACTCATTCCTTTTTCAGCTAAATCCCAAGGTTCACTTAGCCTCAGTCTCAGAGTGCTGGGAAACTGTTCAAATATGCAGTTGAAATAAAGAAAAACATTATAGCAATAAACCAAAGAGTTCAAACACTACTGATATATCGGCATTGAAGCATCAGGACAGAGTATGTAGTTACTTTCGGAAATTGCCACATATAAGTAGAAGTCCCATTTTTGTTGGAAAATCCATGATGATTCCTACCAAGCAGAGACAGTTCAGTAAGCACATTAGAATAGAGAACGTAAGCTATGAACTCTCATCTGAATGAAGATGTAAAGATGAAACAAAGAACAGCTATGAAAAGCTATGAAAACATTCTTAATGTTGGGAGAAGCTCAAGAGAAATACTATTTTATACATGGAAAGGCAGCAAAACATGAGTCTTTCAATAAACACATGCAGCTTTTTATTAATTAACTCCTTAAAATGGTATTTCAAGAAATAACATTCATTGATACATTAAAAATCTTTCTGTATGATTAGCAGGAAAGAGTAGTATTTCAATTTTTGCTGTATATTACTTTGAATATTTTTGGTACTATATTCTTCGATATATTACAGGAGCAAGCAAAACTATATTCACTTCAAATGACACATCCAAACAACTCACCTTGGAGGCTATTTTAAGGCATGCATGCTAGCCCATCAAATAGGATGAGCCTAGAACAGAGAGATGCAAGGCCAAGCTCTGCTACTATTTCAGGCTGTCTCTTGCGTGAGGAATTTAGGTGTTGGTTACAAACATCATATAAATGCTTTATATTTTGCACAATCACTATTGATTAATTATGACCTACATTAGCATTCAAACAACCTCAGCAGCAAGACCCTGTAAGTCTGTAGTCAGTCCTTTCAGGTGAATTACTGGTGTGATCCTACAGAATGCTAGTAAATAAAGAGATCATCTCACCACAATAATTATCAAGGCAGTAGAAAAACAAACAAACAAAACAGCCTAGCAGTGACACAGTGTCACTGGATAATGTCATGCTTGTGTGGAGTTTATTTAAAAATACATCAGTTTGAAAATACTGAACCCTTTCTGTATGGCTACTGTAGTACATACCATTCAACTCATGAAAATAAGAATTAATAACTTAAGACCTTCACTTACGTGGCAGAAGACACAGATGTCCAACGAGCTGTGCTGGAGAAGTGGGCCCTGTGCTGCCACAAAAGCTTTTTACAGGAGGTAATACTGGAAGCTTTCGTAGTGCTGTGACTGAAACCAGAGTAAGCTTTACTCTGACTAACAAATTGTTGGCAGTAATTAAAAAAGACCCAATTATTTCTGAAAATAATAGCTCTTTATTTAAAGGTGAGATATATAGATGGGGTGAGAAAAAGAGCAAAATGACCATGTATGAAAATTCAATGGCATTTTAGTTGAAAATTGTAAAATTAAATATGAGTCTTTATTGCCTTTCAAGGAAAGAACATAATAAAACAAGCTACTGTAATTGGTTTTTAACAACAGCTTTTTCCATAAATAGCATTTATGTTTTAATTACACTTTTAAAGCTATGCAAAGAGAATTCATTTTGTTATATACTGTTTCTTTACAACCAGTCTCAGTATTACTCATTACTCATGTTATTAAGATAAAAAGAGTATTTTTATCTATGCGTGATTTCAAGGAATAGGATAAAATTCCTTAGCACTGATTTAACTACTGTTAAAGCTGAAAATTTAGTCAGCTAAGCATCTTCCTCCCTTTCACCTAAATCTAATGTCTCCATTGATTTATGAGTGAACAGATTAGCATAAAAGTTCCATATAGAGCCATATAGCTATAAACCCTTCTATTACCTTATATTCTTTTGCTATTCCTCTGGGAACTTACTTGTTCTGCAAGGTTTTTCCCTCCATTTAGCTTAACTAACCCTTAGAAGGTTTCTTTACATAAAATCATGAGAGCAGCAAACTGCTTGCAGAGAATCCATTCTCCTAATAAAAATAATACTGAAAGTTCACTAATAACAGAGGTTGCAACACCATATTACACAGCCCTCATTACTTATTTTTTGTTACAAATTATAAGGATATTCTTTTTTCTTTTGATGAATAAATAGCTGAGAATGAAAACAAAGTTTACAAGGAATGGAGCTACATTTCCCGAGCCCTCTCAATGGTGCAGAGGCCACTAAAATTTCAAAGTCAAAACAATTGCTCCTACGTCTCATTTTAAAGCCTCAACCCTTAGTGTCTGCGAAGAGTAATACTTGTTAAAGCAGTCAGTAATACTACTAACCTGGCTAAACCCTGTTAGCCACCAAGTCAGCAGAAATGAGTTATTTAACTCTAGCTATGATCAAAACTCACCTAAGAGTTATGCATTCTTTAAAATTGATTTTCGTAGAATCACAGAATGGTTTGGGTTGGAAGGGACCTTAAAGACCATCTAGTTCCAACCCCCCTGCCATGGGCAGGGACACCTTCCACCAGACCAGATTGCTCAAAGTCTCATTCAGCCTGGCCTTGAAGACATCCTCCAGACTCTCTCCAACTAGTCAATATTTATTTGGGGGGCCCCAGAGTTGGACAGAGAACTGCAGGTGGGGTCTCACAAGAGCAGAGTAGAGGGGCAGAATTCCCCTTCCTTGACCTGCTGGTCATGCTTCTCTGGATACAGCACAGCATACAGTTGGCTTTCTGGGACTTGTACACCCTTTTCATAGTTACATCCATCTACCGTCTCTTGTCTTAAACTGGACTCCTAAGCCAGTAGCTTCTATATCATTACATACACCAAACATCCCACATGATGGATCTACATTTCTTGACACGGTGTTAGAGCAGTCACAGTGCAGAAGTTGGTGGGAGCTTCATCAGGTACAGTTCAACAAGCACAAGAGTAAGTTTGTTTTAAAGTTTTCATCCACCTATTTCCCAAACTATAAGATGTTTGGTACTATCTGTTAGATAAGATTCTCTGTTTCATTAAAACTTACTGTTTTCTGCCATTCAAGAAGACACAAAGTGTCTTACCTCGGTAACTGCCTTGTAGGAATACACCTACTTTAGCTCCCTCGCTTTTGCTTGGAGGAATGAACTGGTACTTCCTTCAAAGTGGATGAAGAGGCATCATGATGGATTGCTTACCATATGCAGTCCTCAGCAAGATAAGGACTGTTCTAATTTACACCAAACTTCCAGCCACAAGGAGCCAGCAGAGCTTTGTGAAAACTTGGCCACCTGTTCTAAAACAAATGCCCACATCTTGCCCCTTCGTTCTAGATGTTATTCCACAGAAATTTGACAAAGGCATGCACACACAGACACACTTGGGCACATAAGCCCTCAGCAACGCGAATGATCAATGACACTTTCATGATCCTTTTCTTGGCCATCCAGATGTAATTAAACAACATTATTCCCCAGAGTTTGGTATACCATTTTTAGTATCATCAATATTTTCTTTAGTTCAGACACCAGGTTCCAAATAAATCAAGACAATATTGCTTTATGTACCATTAAATAATAGAAAAGTCATACATAGCTTAAAAAATAAAAAGAAACCTCAAAAGAAATCCTATGATCAAGATCTGCAGTTCTAGGCTTTGTTCTGTATTACCAAATTAATATACAGAAGAGTTCTAATGCTGTATGATTACAGCATCTATTATCAAAGGACAGATTTTTTTTTTTTCCTTTCTTAGCACTGAATTACATCAGCAATTAAACTAGGTTTTTTGAAACAGCAGGATGAATTGTGACCTAGCATTTGGCAAGTAATGCCACACATTATGGAGCACCTGAATTATTCATAAACTTGAAAAGCACTGTACTCCTTCCAAAAATCAAAACAGACCCCCACTAATAATCATACCATACCGACAGAGGAGGTCAAGAAAGTTAGCAGAAGTTAGCCTAATGTTTTTGGTGGATAACAAATAAAACCAAATTAAAACAAGCTAAAGTTTCTCTCTCACTCTTTTTTTTCCTTTCAACCTTTTTCACTTACGCAAACAAGGCCAAAAATCATACACTGCCATGTTCTTCTCTCAGCTGAACAAATTACAATGTATCAGTACACTTCATATTACTTTATACTTGTACTCTAGTTCATTGTATCACTGAAGCTGTGGTTGCCTCCAGTGAGAGCACATCTTTCTTCTCCAGGCTCAAAAGTCTTTTTCCTATTCCTTTTTTCTCACTTCCCTTTCACCTTGCTTTAAGTGAGAAATTTCAGTCATCACTCTTCTCAGAGAACTCTGTTCTACCCTACTTGAAATACCTAAACCCCATGAGCTGCCCAGCTCTCACTTTACCATCTGTGCCTGCCTATCAATGGCCTTTCTCATCGCTCTTTCTTTTCCTCCTCTTCTCCCCTTGCATTCTGTGTTTAACTTACAAGTTTTCTTTCTGGAGTGCCTTGTTTCTTACTTACTGATCTCACACATTCAACTTGTCTTGAGGGAACAGTTTCCCAACTATCAATCTGATGGGCACATTCCATTTTTGCCTTTCAGTAATCCTAAACCCCACTTAATTTGAACACTAAACTTGACTTAACCAGCAAAGAGAAGCCAATGCCTTCTTTTAACATATACTGATATGAAGTTTTAAACTTATTACTTCCTTATACTTGCATGGTTTGAAACCTCAGCAAATAAATTATACTGCTCCTTTGAATATCTGTCTAACCCAATCTAAATGCAGTGTATAATGAGTAAAAAGTTACTTCAAAGTTTGTACATGGATTTTACAACAAAAATTCAGCGGGTCCAGCAGTTTCACTTATGTATATTCTACTACTCCAAAATATTTGTTCTTTGTATACACACTTGTATATATAAGAGGTAGAATTAGTAACAAACACACTAGTCTTGTTCCCATGGTGGCTGAAGTGGATGAACATAAAAACTCTGTACTTAAGTACAAATAGTAAAAGATTTTTCAACTCTGGGAGTACAATACAAACAAGAAAAATGAGAAGGGGATCACAATGGAGTAAGGATGGTGCAGAGTTTAAGACTATGTTGAAAATACTGAATGCTGGGGTGAAAATAAGATGGATAACAGGAGTCAAAAGTAGACATTAACAGTTATGTTAATTATATACCTCAGATAGAAGAAAAGTTCAAGATTAAGTTGAGGATGACAGGACAGCCTCCAACCCAAATTCTGAAAGAACAGGAACAGAATATTTCAGGTAGCAAGATGTCTATCTTGTCCTAGAGACATGGGAGAGAGTACACTAGCATAGGAGTAGCAAAGTAAGAGAGGAAAAAGCAATCTGAGCAACAGTTGGTCAGTAAGCCTGATTTCAATACACTTTTCAGTGATCTGTATGTTTGTACAGGATGTTTTCAGATAAAGTATATTTAAAAGACACACAAACCAAGGGAGGATGAGAAGGTAGATCACACTACATTATCTCAATAGCTTTCTTTGAGGTTCAAAAAAAAAGACATTTGGAATGTGAGAGGCCTCACATATCTGAAGTTCAGAAAAACATTTTTCATATGGTGCCACAAGGGAAATTACTATTCAGTCTAGAGGAAATTAGGATTAATATCAGAAATATTAGGTCAATAAGAACTAACTAAAGGGAAAAATGAAAGTGCTTAGTGTTGAGAAGTTTCAGGCTAGAGGGAAGCTATTAAGAGAGCTCCACAATGATCAGTCTTGGGAGAAATTACCTTGGCCAAAGGATCAGTACTACACTAGTGAAATCTTATGGTAATTCATTTTTGGGGAGATTATCAATACTGAGGAGCATTAGGATATCCATATGCAAAAACTTGATGACCTTGAGAACCAAAAACATAAATTAAATAAAAATCTATCATACACATGGCAAGGCCATCCCTCCAAGGACTAATAAAAACATTTCTTCTGTAAGCCAGAAGTTCATCAGTTGAAAATTAGTGAAGTGGAAAAGGATCAGTCACAGAATTTAAGTATGATTTTCTAGTGTTATACAGACAATGCAACCCAAAGCCGCATCAGACAAATTTTTTCAGGAGAGAAGGAAATACTGATGCTATTGTACAAGATGTGGGAGTCATCTAATCATTGGCATCTCCAATATGCCATAGAATCCTGTTCACTCATGTTAAAAAATGATAAGCTTAAATTGGAAGAGGTGCAGAAAAGCAGTGCCAACATGATCAGAGAAATGGAAAATCTATCTGACAAAAAGACTAAAAGGGTTTAAGCCTATCTGGTCTGGTGAAATGGAAGCTGAGAGAAAATATGCCAAGAAACTGAATAGTGAAGAAGAAAGAAAAGTTATTCCATCTAGGGGCCACAGCTGGCACAAGAAAGAATAAATATAAGATGGCCATGAATAAAGTTAGGCTGTAAATTAAAAAATAAAAAAGTCTAAATATTAGAACAATAAGAATCTGGAACAGATTTGGAATAGAAAAAAATGGATGCAGCTCCCATCCCCTCCCCAGACTAACAACTAGCTTCACCATGCTTTACAAGCTCAAAAGGTGGACCAGTACAAAGTGCTGCTAGAAAAAGTAAGGAGCTGGCAACTGAACAGATCCCTACCCATGTTACATTTCCTCCACAATTCCTTAAACAGCAACTAGCATTTTTCATGAGCAGCTGTATCTGTTTACAGAATCATACTCTGTTTTTCCATAGACTAAACACGATAATTAAAAAATCCATTTAACTTTTTTCAGAAATTCACTATTGCATGGCCCTGAGACATTTGAGATCTTTCCACTTCAACTACATTTTATTACTGAACTGTTAAGTGGCATTTTCACATACTTCAGTATCAACTCCACCTTAAATAAAGCAAAATATATAGGAAAAATATCATCCAGTCCCAGCCATTAATAATTTCATTTCTCAGTTTGCAAATCTATAAACATCCTCTTCTCAATATACATATATATACACCTACTTGTTTAAAGAATCATTTTGCAGACATAATAATTTTGGGTGGGTTTTTTTTTTTTCATACTAGTCAGATGTAGTATACAAGATGCACTTCATTGATGCAGTCAGAATGAACAGAAGGGAAAAAAGAGCTTCCATAATACCACTGCATATCTGTGCCGCCCTTTCATTAACAGCCACTTTCCAGACCAGGCTCACACATGAGATTCATTCCTAAAGAGGTAAGAACTGACAAAAGTCAAGTATTTATTTTTTGTAAAGAAAGACTCTTAATCTAACTAGATACATGAATTTAGACAGTTCAATTATCATAGACCCTTGTGAAGGGGTATTTAAAGAGCAGTAACCTTTTCATTTGTCTGAACAGAAATGACTGAGGAGCAAGGAAGAATAATTGTCAGTGAGACCTTCGTAGTTCTTTCTTTTATGATGAGGTCAGGAGTCTTTATTGGACCAAATGAAAAACCAAAAACTGTCTGGGAACGCCTTCTTAGGAGATGCTTGATAATAAATTTTCAAAGCTAAGTTAGTAATACAGCTGTTGACTGAACAGCAGCCAGGATGCCCATTGTCCCCAGCTCAGCATCAGGACTACTACCGAATGGTACACTCTCCCATCCTGTATATTTTGCATTGCCATATTGTTGGAGCTTTTACCAGCTCATGCTGCTCACAGCTCCAGGCACCTGACTGAAAGGGCTGTAAACTGCTCCCAAAAATCAGGTTACAAATTCAAATGCTATCACTGGATATCATTCTTTTAAGTCAACTGTGCACTTCTCAGCACAAGCATATGCCTTAGATTCAATTGCCTATTGCAATGGTTGACTCCTTTATTTCTAAGTTATTTAAACTTTGTTTTAATTAAATCCATAATAAACCACCTATACCAGAGCCAAATAGATGGTGAGAAAATATGCTATTACCAATAGCGAGTTATATTGTTTTGACCCTAGTATAATGTAAATGAGGAAAGGCAAAATTAATAGCAACATCAGTGGTAAAAACCCAATATTTTTACATACATAAATTATTTTAAAACCCCAAACTATATACAAGCAACTTAATTCAGAAACAATTATCTGGTTGACTATACACAAGCATACTCCAATACTGCCCTGCAACAAACAGATATTCAACTTTGTGCCTCTATTATTAGTATGACAGTTATTTCCCAATACTTCCTGGCTGCAGTGAAGTTACACAAGATTTATACATGTTAAGGGATAAAAGAATACAGATCAGTGCCTTCAGCTCAACCTGCTCTGAATAAAACGTTGTTCGCCCTCTTTTATCACAAAACTTGCAAAAACCATTTGGACTTGGCTTGCAGAGACATCCATCCTAGAGAGCTTCATGTAGGCCTAGGACATGCGGGCCAAGTTTAATGAAAGACATCCTGTTCTAGCAGGGTTCAAGGATATGTATTAGCAGCTACGCTCCAGACAACTGCGAAGGGAGAGCTATAAATGCTTCTCTTTACACTCAGCAGGCGTCATTTCTCCTCCCCAAGACACGGCCTGCTCCATGCCCACTGACATAAGTGGTGTCACGGGATGTGATGCTGCACTTTCGCACCATCTAAGTGTAAAACCTACCATCATTCCCAATATCTCTCCCGTCCTTGGGCTTTTCTGCACCAGTTGAGAGAGAATCTGACAAATTACAGCTTTCATGAGCTCATTTGAAAGCTGAAAAGTACAGATTGTATTTTTAAAACATGGAGCCCTCCAGAATCTGTTCATTCATGGCTTTGGTATTTGCTCTGAACATTACTTTCAAGGTAATTCACATCCCATCGCCAGCCATCTTGACTAGCTGGACTGCAAGTGCAATATATGACTTCGATCCTAGATCCCTAGAAATGTAGAATGATTAAAAAAAAAAAAACACCAAAAACCCTGAACCCTAAATTTACATTTAAATGAGATGCTACTTGAAAAAAAAACAAAACACTCATGTTAGTCTAAAACTATTAAAATGTTCAGTTTCAGAGCTTGCCTTCTTTTATGTAGTTCTTGAATATTGACTTTGATCAATGCTTAGCTGTTCCATTTATTAAAATCTGCCATTTCATCTACAGAATTTGTACTTGTTTAGTACTGCAGCTTCATCAAGATCTCTTAAATAAGCTTAAAAAAAAGGTGTGGATAAATATAAGCTTAGGCACAATATACTGCTTGGGATTTCTAGGGAAATCACTAAGATCGTGTTGCCAAGCAAAATGACCAGAGAACTGAATTCACATCAGTTGTCACCAAAGCATTCTCTCCTATTTCTGGCACTTTCTAATCAGCTAATTTGTTTCACCCTTGTTGGGCTCTGCAAAAGCCGCCTACATAGCAAACTGTACAGAAAGAGCAGCTGGTCCCATGTCATTGTACACTGCTTCACCTTCTGAACAAGATTTATCTCCCTGATTCAATCTCTCCTATGATTTTGGGGAAAAAATTTAAAATACTTTTTTTGGACAAAGCAAAATGTGCAAATCGTGAACATAGAACACTTTCCAGTGAGTGTGAAAGTGTTGAGTATTCATACTTTCTTTAGGATGGTGGGAAACTAATTTGTTTCTTTCCTGGGCTCCTTAAATAGATGATGTTGTTATCTCGGGTGACATGTCAGCAGAAAGCTAACATGCAGTAGAGGTAGTACACAATACTAATGAAACACTCCAGAGCCAAATCTGGTGTACACTGTCACTAATTCAAAGTTTATGGTACGTTTTCTTATCAGTGAAGCCACCTTTTCCAATTTCTCTTTCTCTACTGGCTTTATCCATATTAAGCTCAAAGGAACAAGAAAGCTCTCAGACATGGCTTACTGAATATTGGCATGATTAATACCTGCTCCCTGACAGCTCTTTGAATTGAGGCGTTCCCTGATTGTAAACAGCCTGGACTGTTTATATTGAGGTTTGGCATTTGAGAAAGAACTTCTTGGACACAGATGGGTATTGCAGGAAAGAAGGGCTGCAAAACCATTCTCCACACTTTCGCTACTTTCTACAGGAGCTTTTGTGCCACAAAAGTATTCTACATAGTCATGGTCAGGATTACAGCACCAAGGATTTTAAAATAATTCTCAATTTGCATTGGGAGCCAACAGTTTACTGCATACTAAAAAAAGATGCTGTTTACTTGCCCATCAAGAGGCAGCTCCAGCTGAAGCACAAACGGGGCTCCATTGCTTATGCATGACAGCACAACTGCCAATAATTAACAGTTTTCAAATAAGAAAGTCTCCTCAACTAATTGCAAGCTTGTGGCCTGAGGGTCACTGAAGATTTCTAAACAAATTGAAATGCCTTTTTAATGTAGCTGGCATAGCATCTCCATGATAAAGGGAAGTATTGTTGCTATTTCCATGGGAGACTGACAGGAAAAGGTGATGGTGTGAGGTGAGGAGAGGAAAAAAAAAATGATAGCAATCCGTAGGACTTATTATCAAGGATGCTTTTGTTCACACCTCCATGTTCAACCAGGATGTATCTTCTGCTATTTCTCTTGCTAAAAGGCATCTCAGTTGCCCAGGGTGGATTAATGGGGAGGAGCCCTGTTCCAAAAGCAGGTGTTTCATTAACTTCATTCTCTCTGCATACGTGCAAATTGTTTGCCATTCACCATCAACTGGAGGTATCTGCCACCACCGCTTCCCCAAAATTTAGCTGGAACCCAGGAGTACCTCGGACAATGTGCCAGAGGAGGTTTACATTGGATATTAGGAAAAGCTTCTTCACTGAAGGAGTTGTCAGGAATTGGAACAGACTGCCCAGGGAGGCAGCAAAGTCACCATCCCCGGGGGTACCCAAGATGTGTGAATGAGGGGCTGAGGGACATGGTTTAGGGGTGCATTGGGCAGTGTTAGGTTAATGGTTGGACTTCATGATCTTAATCTTAGGTCTTTTCCAACCTAAAAGACTCTGATTCTATGAATACTTACACATAACAGAAGGAATTAAACATTTTTAAAGAACATTTATATCAGTTTCACCAATTCACAGCAGTGGGCCTTAAAACATTGTCTTAGCCATGCAATTACAGATCTTGATTTGACACCCTCCCACCCCCACCCTCAAAGCTGCTGATGGGTTGCAGTGCCTGACTTCCCCCGATGTAAGCAAGACTGATTTCCAGTGGCTTTGAAAAGCCAAATCTCTTTAGGGAGACAATGTTTCTTCTTACTGCATCTCCTCTTCCTTCTTACCCTGTCACATGCACACTTCAGAAGCACAAGACACCTTCCTGTTTTGTGCTGAATAATGTTTTTTGCTCAATTTCTAATCAGCCATTTGTTAAGGGAGCTGCAAAAGCATACAAGGAGAGCAGCTGTTCCCTTGCTGTCACGAACATGCAGCTCCCTGGGCAAATGCTGTTTGAGGCACTAGCCAGAAGTGGCTGCTAAGGCACAGTAAGGCCTTCTCGCACCCTGAGCTAAATGCTTCTTCTCTGGGATAACTCTCACCCTATGGCATGAGCAACTGAAGTCCTATCGTATTTTGTTTAATATAGGTGTTAATATCATGAAAACCAAAAACATTTTCCAAAAAGATGTTATTTTAGTAAGAGTATAATTCAAAAACATAGAGGTTGGTTTAAAAAAAAAAATGTAATAAACCTATTTTTTAACGTAGTCTACCTATTTTGCAGCAGAGGTTACTTTATTATTTGGTATTTTCATACTATTATAAGTACCAAAGCATTTGATAACAGAATGTCATTAACAAAATTACATGCAATACTTAAGGTGGATATTTCCACAAAGGTAAGCAAAAATGGAGTGTTTTCTATATCACAAGTCCAAGGCACAGGTTGTATTAAGTAATGGACACAAAACCAGGATAATTCAAAATTAAAATAGAACATCAGCACCAGTACTACTTCATATCATTACACCTTGTAACATTTCAACAGTTTTTAAATAAGCAGTATGTATTAAAACTGACTTCCTCAGTATTCTACATTTTTGGTAAAAAAGAAAAAAAAAGGGAGGGGGAGAATCTAGTTTAGACGAAAGTGCTCAAACATACATGGACATAAATACAGGATCTAAATGGAAGTTGTTGATATGCTGCTTCTTTAAATTACTGCCAGCTGAGCATACTAAAATACAAGATCCTGAGTACACAGGCAGTGACTTTGAGTGAAATTTCAATACTTTCAGAACTGTTCCCAGGGTTTTACAAATAGAATAATTATTCCTTCCTAAGAAAGAAACCTGCCTTTTTGTTATTTGCTGCAATAAAGACCCTTTGTGCCAGCAGAGCTCCGTGACAGACCAAGAGATATGGACATACAGATCAATTTGAGGTTATCTTGGTCCAAACCCCTACTACTCAAGAAATGGAACATTCATACAGCTATTCAGTTCCCAAGACATACGATGCTCCATTAAAAAAAAACAAAACCCAAAACCACTAATGTTGAAGAGAACATGTAAATATCATTTTTTACTGGATAGATACTATTTATCTGGACACTACCTGATTATTTTGCTTAGTACTTCTACTGGGCTTAAAATTGATAAAATAAACCCAAAAGTATTAAAGAAGCTTTTTATAAAATATGTTTTAAGTATCCCTAGAATAAAAGATAACCATGTTGCCACTGTGAAAACTGACCAAGACATTATCTAATAAAAGCTTTAGTGTGTATTAGTGTGCAAAACAATGAGTAAAACAAATTAGACAGTATTTAATGAGAACTGAAGCATTTTCACTGTATTTTCTGCATGCTTTAACCTAGTCACCAAGCAAAATTATTTGAACAGTATGTAGTCTTTTACTAATGCAGTTAATTTCATAGCAGTAGATTGTCAAAGTTCTATAAATTAAAAATATGCAAGCAGAAAACAAGATATTTAATAGTAAAATGTCAAGTCAAATCTCAAAAATTTGCTGTAGGACTTGAATCCACATGAGTTTTGAATTTAATTATGTAAACTTGCATTGTTACCTACATAATCACTACCATTGATAATTTCAATGAATTATAAATTAGAATAACCCGTTTCACTGACACGAGACACACTTGAGATTGTTAAAAGGAGTGTTTTGTACCTGTGGGGGGCAGGGTGGAAGTCAGTCACCTATACAATTCTGTATCCCCAGTTATCACAAATACAAAAGCAGCTATACTAATTGCTAGTAATTAGGCATTATGTTCTGTATAGCAAACCTGTACTTAAATATCTATTTTTAGAGTAATTACATGTGAGAAGGCTGTAATTGCACACGTCCAGCATGGCATGGTCGATGTCCCAGGTAACAGCCTCCTCCAGCATCTTTACGTGCTTCCTTGTACTGGCAGGGCCCCTTTATAGCAACTCACCACACCAGTGCTCCAAGAGGCCCCGAGAGACATACCCAGAGCCAAACCCAGTGGGAAAATGCCTTTTCTGTCTGGAAAGCCACCCTCTCTCCCCCAGGAGGCATCCGGTGATGCATTGGGAAGGAGTGAGCCACGTTCTCCTTCCACTTCCCTGGCAGAGGGAAGGACTCGCACCAGATGTTCACAGCTCTGCTCCTTCCTCCCCCACCCTTCTCTTATCACCACAAGGTCCTTCATCTTTAGGCAAGTAATACCATTTTTATCTATGTACTAGAAAGCCTCCAGCATCTCTGTAGCAGACTAAAATCACAATTTTTTTCCATTTACACTAGCCGATATAATGGAGTGAATCAGCCCCCCCAGGGCAAATTACACTCTGCCACCTTCAGTGCAAGGGATACATATAAAATCTAAAATACATTCTATTTGAGTGAGAATATAAATAAAATTAGGCAAAGTATATGCTCATGACAAAAAGTAATTTTTTGTGGTAATTTTTGAGTGGGAATGTTGCCTAGGCAATAGCCTGTAGGGTAGGGACACAGAACTAAAAACCCTCCTTGGAAAAGGCAAAGAAGTATAATAAATCACAGAGCTGCATGAAGTTTACTGAGTTCCTGGCACTGTTGAGCTATAATCTGGTCTGACTGTCACTCTTGCTCTGGCACCCATTTTGCAAAGACTGCAGAAAGAGCAGCATGTTCTCTATATCTCGTACCATGCATAAATCTCACCCACACTTCTCTGAAAACCACAGTTCTTTGCCATGCTAAACATCCTTGCTTTCTGGAGTTTATTAATGAAACATGCAACAAACAAACATTAGCTGAAATATTCTCCTCAGCCCTCATATATAACATATGCATTTGCTGTATAACTCAGCAGGCAAACAACTCACCTGACACAGAACGAGCCAGAAGCATCCACATATACAAATAAGATGAAATGTTTTAAACAAATGTTATTCCCTTGTTAGGGAAACTCTGCATCAGGTCAAGTGATTCGCGTTTTTGGGAAGTTGCAAAAGAGTTATTCCACTTCAACATCTACCTCTGTTAATCCGCTGAAATACTCACTCCAGTTTAATGAAATATTTAAACTGTTTAAAACATTTAGGCCATTTCATTATTATTTCAGATGGGAAGTGATGGTTAAGAGCTGCAGCTTTAAATCTGAGGAATATTACATAATAGGTCAATCTTAGTAATAAGCAAAACTGTATACACTGACCATTACTTAATTTTACTTACAAGTCTTAAAAAGCACATGTACATACAATGCATTATAACACTGATTGTATTTCTTTATTACATATTAACAAAGCATATTATATATTAATATTAAATTCTTTACAGTCCAGTGACCTGCGTTAAAGAGGCTGGGTTTTGCTGCTACTTCTTTTTATGTGAAAAGTATTATATAAATTGGAAATTCAACATAAAATATTACTCATTTAATGAAGGCTATTAAAAGAGCAGCTAAAATACTCTGCAGGAGTTTTGTAAATAGGACTGAAAGCAGTAGTAGTAAAGAGCAGGAATCAACAAATGAACAATGCAGACATCTGCACTTCAGGCTCCCTTTACAGTCAAAAAGATAAATTCAGAGGACGGTTCTTATCCTTAGTTCAGGTATCTACTTTAGGTTAAGAGGAACTAACTTTAGAAGTGAGTATTTCTCTCCTCTGACAGTAAACACAGATGCTAGATCACAGTCTGATGGCTGGAATTGCAGATATGCAAAAGATAGGTTGAATTCCAGCACTGTTTCCGGAGGATAACAAAAAAAAAAACCCACCAAAACACAATACCCCCTGCCTCCCTCCCCCACCCAGAGACTGATGAGGAGCACTTGCTCAGGTTAGACAGCAAAAGTTGGGTGCAATAAGATTACACTGTTTCCTGCAAAAAGGAGAGAAATGAAACATCTTTCCCCTGCAGTCAGGGCAGAACATCCAGTGGTAGGCTTAAGTCCCAGCCAGGCAGATTTACGCCTCCCATTAGAACAAACTTTCTAACGATCAGTTAATTGCTGTGTAAGGAGGCTGTGAAGTATCCACCCCTCCCAATTTTGCTCAAAGATTTGATTCCTCTTGGAAATTATTTCTGTTTAAAAGGCAGAGGACAGACTAATTGTCTTAAAGATCCCTCCGCCTTAAGACCAGTGTTTGGCTGATGACGGGTTCAGTGTCCACCTTACACACCTGGCTATCACCAGTTCCTTTCCAACGGCCATCAGAAATCCCTGTTACTCAAGCTTGGTAGCACCGTTCTAGCTTTCAAATACGGCAGAGACACTGAGGGCCCACAAATGCACCACACACACAACTTACCACCCCCAGGCACCCTCACACACACACTGTTCAGTGTCAGAACCGAAGGCAGCATGCCTAATTTCATTATGGTGTTGCAAATTAGCCTCCTTTAACCCAGCAACAGTCATTTGGCACAGTGGCTTAGTTCTCCATTAACTTTCCCTAATCATATTCCAAGTCCCAGTAATGACTTAATACCTTGTATTCATTGCCAGTTTTGCTGCTGACAGCATTTTCCCTGCCTTTTTCCCCCCCTCTCCCAGCCCCACCATCGACACTGCCTAGCCAAGGCGCAGTTAGGAGAGCACTTACCCACCATTAACACTTGCTCCATGTCTCTCAGTCTCAAGGAAGCCATCAAGTCTCTTTGCGTCAGTAAGCTGGCAATCAATGAGCTCCAAGAGCACTGAAAGTCCTTACGCATGGTCACAAGAGGCACTAGCTCCTCTTTATTTCCCCCGTACCAATAAATTTTTATGAACCAGATACATGGACTATTCTTGCCCTCCACCAAAACAAGATTTCACATCTAACTGGAAAAATCATAGTAGAAATGGTCTCCAAGTTCAAAAAACTTTGGTTTATTTGATAAATTGTAAAAAGCAGTGTTTTCCCACAAAAACAAGCCTTGGTGTCTGCTCACTAGTGTCTTACATGGCAATTTTAATTTCTTCTAGATTGGACAAAAAGGCAATGTAACTGACTGCTCTCTTGCTTTAAAGTATGTTAATTCTCAACTGTACTCCACCCATCCGCCTTAACCATTCTTGTTTTCTCCATCTTTTCTCCTTCCAACCTTTCACCACAAAGGGTATTTGTTTCTGCTTTACTTTTACTCCCTTCTTTTTACAGCACTCATGTTTGACAACATCTCTATGCATATTTCTTATGCTACTATCACTGTTACAGCCAACTGAAGCTTTTGGTAAAACATATCAATTAAAACAAACAGATTTGAAGTATTTTGGAACTAATCACACTTTTTGGGGAATTTGATTAAGCATGAAAGTATGATGATACCCTATTGATTATACACAAAATCACATATGCTTTTTATAACTGAGACATCCAAACTGTGCAACTACGGTTTTTATTTAATTACTAACCTATACTGGTGTTAGACCTTGCAAGGGAGAGAGATACTGCCAAGACAATTTTCTTGTACTTTATAATTCTACAATTCAGTCTGCCTACTCAAACTGTCCAGCTTCTAAAATAGCTTGAGTGACTTTGCAAGAGAAGTAGACAATGAATGTATTAGCTATATCAAGATTTCCTTTTAACACTTGTATTAATCAAATATCTTAGCTGTTGAGTGTCTTGTTGGTATCCTTCTGTTCAGAATTTTCATATGATGCATATGACTGTAGGAATGAAGTGTTCATTTCCCCCAGCCCCTTAACATGAGCAATGGTCGGTGTTCTGTATGTCCCTGATGGCAGTGGAAAGGAACACTTAAAAGGTCCTTCTGTGGGCATTTGCACTGTTACATTCAAAATGGGACCAGTGTGCAACCAACTAACAGCAGAAATTTTCACGTATCATGGTCAGAATTAGTCCCAGATGAGACTAAGTGACTTAAAATAAACTCTTCACAACTGATCTGGACCCATTTTAAGCAAACACTAACACATAGTCCTAATTTGAAGAAATTAAGTATTACTTGTCACCCTATCAGTAGACTAAAACAAGCATGAAGAGAAATAAGAAATTCCAGCAAAAACTTTCGGCACCTAGAGAGAAACTGCAAATGTGTTAAGAGTAATTCTGAACACTGCACATTCCATTAAATCTTGGTAGGTCAGATCTGGAAGGGGAGCAAGATGAAGTCTGAAAGACTTTGTACTAATATTTAAGATCTAATAAATGGGTATTTCAATCTTTCATGGAAGGTCTTAGTCAAGTATGTGCAAGAAAATACAAAAACACATTTCATTGCTTAAAAAAAAAATTAGAGAAAAACATGCTCTTGTTAAGAATAATTTTTGTACAAGCACACTGCAGGAAAACCAGAGAGAAGAGAATTATTCTCTGCTGTTACTGGGAGGAACAGAACATGGCTGCATCTTCTTACCATGCTCAAATATACAGCATAGACATAGCAGATCTTGGACCTCTTCTCAGAAATGGGAAGATCAGTAGTGCACCCAGAACGGAGCTAAGATATCAACCCAGCATGGGAATGAGGAAGCAAATGAATTTATGCACATACACAGCGTAGAGTGTACCTGTGTTAAAAGGAAGTCTATCCCAAGTAGACTGGATTTTTGTGTGGAAAAATAATACAACCTGAAAAAAATAAAAACTTTTGGTATATTTCTCCTAAAAAACAGGCAGGTTTTTGTACACAATACTTCTTATTTCACAAAACTGGCTGAGCATTCAAGACCCAGCTATCCCCAACACAAGATGATTCACATTTCCCATTCTGAAGGTATCTCACTGCAAGACTTGGAGCAATTTTGCATCATTACACACTTGTCTCAATGAAAAAGAACTCAAAGGACTGGAGAAGCTAGACCTGTTTTGCACAGTTCTCAGCTGGATGAATTTATTTACTCAGTCCCTTCAAACTGGTGACACGCCAAGTCTTCTTTACTGAGCACCGTGAAAAGCCAGTGGGAATCGGCCAGTCAGGTTCTCATTTCCTGGTGACACCTTTTGTGTTGACTCCAAGGCTGGAATAATGGGAAGCTAAGGTCACAGTCTCACAGCATCTGATAAATTGCAGGGCTTTTTGGTAGATGATGTTAGGGGTTTTTTCCTAGTGATCCTCCTAAGGATTGTAATGTTTACATTGGCTTCAGAAGTAGAAAGGACAGTTGCGCTCCCATAGGGGAGTTTTCCATGGAGAACAGGAAGTAAAATACAAGATAGAGCTTTGGCAACAGTATATACTAGATGAGGGCCATTCAATGGACAGCTGATACAAAGCAGCAAGCTGCAGTCTCACAGATTTTTTTTTTTCCCCAGCACATACGTTTGTAATCAAAAGATAATACAAAGGAGAAGCTGGTGCCATTAAAGAAATACTGACTTAGGCATACATACAAATCACACCAGAAATTTATATACAAGCAGAAGGAGATTGGAAAGAGGAAAAATTCATACAATTCAGATTTCTAGAGAAATGAACCACTAAAGAAGCAATTAAAATCCTCAGTTTGAGAGAATATTATCAAACAAACATAGTCATGGAGGTAATTAAAAGCATTTGATTGCTTCATAATGGGCAGATCTAATCAAGCTTGCTCCTAATCAAGGTTTGTTTTTCTCATTTTAATAGTAACTTTAAAAATTGGAAATTTATAAACAACTGCAATGTAGTAGCTACAACCTAGGTAAAGTCTGCCCAGGTATACCATACACCATGCAAGGAACCAATGTGGGTATCTGCTACTTCAGAAGGATGAAAGAGCTCATCAAAAACCCAGCGACTTACATCCCAGGGAGGCTGCTTAAGTAGGTCAGGGATGTGGAGGAATGTCTGCATCCATACTTCTGTACTACTTACATATCTCCCTATGCTAGCATAGTCCCTGCCTGTAGGCAATCACAGTACAGCTGACTGTGCCCATCAAGGTAGGGTGGCGAAACTTGTGTTTCCTTACCTGACTGGCTAGGGATCATTTCAGTCCTCAAAGAAATATTGTTATTAATGTGAATGAAAGCAGGTCTGAGCCTTTTTGATGCCTCCCTCTTCCTAATGCTACAAGCAAAATAAATACTCATTTAATGAGAGTAGGCAAAGCTGGGGTGTGAAGGCATTAGGAGCAGCCCTGAGGAGAAGG
>NW_010235311.1:0-301 GCF_000690775.1 Eurypyga helias
CAGGCGCGGAGCCGTGCGCCGTGCCCAGATGCGCCTGGCCGTGGTTTTGAAAGGCAGCGTTAAATAATGGTGTGCGCTGCGCGGAGCGCTGTTGGGAATTCGTAGGGACGTGGTAGGCAGAGCGCTTCTGTGGTGTCTTTTGTCCGAGCGATGTAAAAATTCCTGAAGGCTGTCAGTCCTGTCGTCTGCACGGAACAGCAGGAGATTACAAAATAAGGTTGGGAAACTGAGATGTGCAGAGTTTAATGACTGAAGTTGTGCAGAGTGTTTGTTTAGGGGGAAGTGGCTAGACCCTCTCAAT
>NW_010235311.1:332-7760 GCF_000690775.1 Eurypyga helias
GGCTAGCCCTTCTAAATCGGCAGAATATTTATGTTTTTATCAATATTTAAGTAAGGTAACCTTAAGTGACTTCTCCTGTATGTTTTGTAGCACCAAGAAATTTATTGTGAGGAATTCTCATTTAAGAAAAACCCCGCTGCTAATATATGAATGAAACACATCAAAGAGAACAGTCTGTGCTCTCATAGAGGGAGATACTGTTGGTTTGGTTTTACAAAATACGCCTAATAAGTGAGAAAAGTAACTGGAAATCTTATTCAGAGGAAGAAGCATGTCTAGGGAATGAGTTTTGGGAGTGACTGAACAAAACGCTCCTTTTTTCTTCCCTCCCCCCACACCTAATCCCCCCAGGCCATTTGTTTGAACGGAGGTGAGAGAACCTTAGGTTAAGGCTACACATGAAAAAGCGTCTTCTGGAAAGCTGGCAGAAGCGGGCAGGTTCAAATGGACCTTGCTGTGATGGAATAGATAATTGCGCACAACTTGCAGTGGTACCTGCATCTGGGGTCGATGGCACTGCATGGCTCGGTGCCTCACATGCAGGCTGTAAGCTGCTCTTGGCAGGTGCTGTGTACTTAGTACCATAAAGCGTGTTGCTTCTCTAAGCAAAACAAATAAGAGATGACCATCTTTTTGTGGCGCGATGTTGGCGTTGTATAATTATCTCTTCACAATAGTAGTCATAAATTTAATTGCTTCGTGACGTAGTGTAGCTTCTACCCCATTTATTTTAAATGTTGTGGAAATAGCATTTTGATGATAATGGAGTTACTTTTTATCAAAGCCTGGCAAACTTCCCTCTACTGAGCGTTTTGCAACAAAAGCTCCTATAAAGCCAAGATTTTTTATAAAATACTATTTGAGCTCTGTTGAAGTTTTTGGGGATAATCACAATGGAGGGTGGCTAAACACAAGGTTTCAGAAGCTTATCATGAGCAGTTAAAAGTCATAAATACTTTGGGTTTAAACATCTCCGGACCACGCATGATATGAGTCCCCTTGTGTATGAAGAGGTGTGATGACTGGAGTGTGAATTGAAGAGTTACAAAATTCTGCTGCGCCAAGGAGAATGTATCTAGAACTGATTAAAAAAAGAGAAAGGCAAAGTTAGATTTTTGTAACCTCTCATTTTAAGAGTCTATCTTGATAGTAAGTTTGTAATACAGAAAGAATGTGAAATGTGTTCAGCGTAATCAAATCAAAGATAGTAAAGGAGAGAATGGGGACAGAGGGGGAAGTGCTGTTACTTGTTAATGTGTGTGCTCAGAGGTGTTGCGTGACATTCAGTGATACTGTATGCATACTCGGAATGAAAACATAGCAGTGCTTTGAAAAAGACCCAACAAAATGATAAAAGAATAAAGGTTTTCTAATTAGCAGGTTGTTTCTACTACTTGATCCAATCTGTGACTACAGTCCTACCAGTACAGCAGGTACTTGAAATAGGCACCCCAGAGTAATACCAGCACTCACAACTGGTGGAGATGAATGGGTTTTGTTTCTCCACTTCTGTGTTTCAGTTTTGACCACAAGTAAATACTAATCTTTACATCCAAAATGTGGTTGTGATTTATGTTTAAGCCATTACTGTCTAATTATCCTGCCTTAAGGTTTTAGTGAAGGCAAAGGCATGTAGCTGGGAGGACAAATCCAGGTAGCGTATCACAATGTTACTCTACTGTCTGAGTGTTTAAACAAATGCATCTAAGAACCTTGCCTATTTGACAGTGAATGGAAGTAGAAGTTTCAGTTAAAGGTGAAGCTGCTATCTCTAAGATTGACCTAATTAATCAGATACTCATCTGTGTGTGCACTGAGTGCGATAAATTGTGATTTGACTTAATGCTTGGTAGAACTAGAGGTACAGATTTGGTTGAGAATGGTGTTGGTTATGGGCTAGTTGAAGGCCAGCGTAAAAGATGGAGGGAGGATGCCAGCTCCACGGGAGCCATTTGACACACGTGTAAGAACAGTCTATTTGCCCAACTCTGCTACAAGAGAAAAGCTTTGTGGCTTTAACAGGTTGCTCTTCCTAGACATTTCTTCTTGGTACCAGAGTACTAGTTAGCTATGGGAATGGAGAAGAACTTTTCTGCTTCCGTGCATGTCCTCCAGTAAGTTATTACATGACAGCTTGTTGCTGTGTTAACCCTTCCTTTGGCTCTTATTTTGTCTTGTACCAAGTTAACAGAAATGGCTACTTGGAAAAGCTAATGTGTTTTGGATAAGCTTCTTGTTCCAATGTTTCTATTGTTATTTTCAGTCATTTGGTGCAAGGGAAGATGCTTGGTGTGGACAAGAACCTAAGATTATCTCTGTAGATTTGGGAAGGCAAACTTGCACACCCTTCTTTTGTTATGGGGGAGGGGAAAAAATCACTCTGTGGGATGAAAAGCGTTGTAAGAACTGTATCTTTTCACTTCTTCAAGAACCCAAGCTTGCTGCTCAGCAAAGGAAGCATCCTGTTGACAACCGTGTCACCTTGGATCCTCAAAGTTAATGAATGAGTGAATGTTAATGCATTGCGGAATTCCTTCTGTCTTCTTAGGGGAGAGAGGGAATAAGAGTAGTCATGTCCTCCCAGTCCTGACAGCTAAAGAGAGGGAAGGATTACCATAAAGATTCGGCTGCTAGAGAATCACATGTTGCATAATGCATCGAGGTTGTAACTTCAGTGATTTTGTTACAGCTGTGTCGCTCCAGGCTGCTGCTGTTTGTCGTGTTTGTGTCTCTGCCACTTTCTGCTTTCTTGGAGGTGAGGTGCATGGGACCTCGGTCCATTTCTAATCCTGGCACTATCTTGCTGATTGCCCATTGAGACACAACTTCTCTTGATGACATGTCAGGTGACCTGCCATTAAATTGGGGATATTTAAATCTGCGTTGAGATAATGGCCTAGGAGAGCAAAGCTTTCTGCTTGGCTTTAGGTCTCTGCAGGGTATGGTGAGTTCGGAGAATGATCTTGGCTTTTGCTGCTTCCAGCAGAGGGAGCAAAATTTTTATCTGAAAATGGGCAAAATTTATATGGGTTATTACATGTATTATATGGCTTATTTTTTATATATGTATGTGTATACCCACATGAATACACATATATATGTATAAAATATGCCCCACAGTTGGTGTAGAAACAGATAACCGTAGTAGAGGAATACTGAGCAGGGGAGATAGAAGATTGACTATGACAATATGCGAGAGTCGAGTTTTTGCTTGGGTTGTCTAAGAGATTGATCTTGAGACCTTAAATACGGGCTGAACGGCTGGATCAACTAATCTAACTTCAGTGATTATCTTCTAGATAAGAAAAACAGTATGGCTTCAACTGCTAACAGCGTAGCTGTGAGATGATGTGTGGACTGAATAAAATGTCATGTTTGTGATTATGCAGTTATCTTTACATCCAGGATTTTAAGTGAAGCAGTGTTTTTTGGTTTTTTTTTACAGTAAAAAAAAATTCTTGCTATTTGCACACTTTTCTTGTTTTGTGGTTTTTTTGGTGTCTAATTTTAGCTTTTATTTGAATAAATTTGCTCATTTGTGTAGAATAAATATAATTTTCTACATGAGTGCCATCAACCTTCAAAGGATCTAAACTGACTTTATTTTAATAAGAATAGGCATAAAAATCCAAGTCTTTCTTTAAACATGCACTGTGCAAACCATATGAACTTCCTTAATTCAGTGATCACAGGCCACTCTGCTGCCTCGACATCTTTGCATAATTTTCCTCATATGCTTCCGTGTGCCAGAGGGTTACCCGAATTGCTTTCAGCATGTCCGTAACGCACTCAGTTCCCCACAAAAGCGATTATTGTTGATGTATGTTGGGCTTTCATGTTTCACCTTGTTGCCTTCAAGGAGAGTAGGCAGGACTTTTTTTTTTCCTTGTGTATATTTGAAATGTTTATTTCTTACATTCATGTGATTGGCAAGATGGACCTGCAAATTTGTTTTTACTTTAGTTTGATGCTCTGGAGATGAGCCACAGCTGGAGTTTAAGTAAAAAAGGCTGGGCTTGGAGGTGGCATAGGGAATTGTTTTGCTGAGAAGCAGTATGTGCCTGGTTGGCCTGCAAGGAGCATCTGGGATGTGTTTCCTAGTTAGATGGCTGTTATTTAGTTCAGTCTGTTATTTCACAAAGTTTTGGGCATTTGTGACGCCTTAGCCTGCCTTGTTTTCTGCCAAGGCAACCTAACGTAGCCTTCCGAGGACTGAAACGTTTTAGTCTGATAAAAACTGTTTTTAGTCTAAATGTGGAATGGAAATCAAAAAGTTGCTCCTGTATGGCTGTCCAGAATTTAGATGGATAAATATTAATCTTAAGCATTATAGAAAAAGAATAAAGTGAAGTGTATCTCAAGCTTTATTCTCTTTTCACCATTGATTCTTAGACCCTTGTGTGCCACTGTGAAATAGACCATCACATTACTGACTTTTCTGATGTGACCTAAGAAACGTAACGAGGAATAGAAGAGAGTAAAAGTAGCGTTCGTGGGTGTGTGAAATCCAAACACTGAAGATGAGGGGGTGGTAGGATAAGAAAATTGTGCCCCTACTTTGCCCTGGTCTTTCCTTATCTTGCTAGCAGCAGTCAGAAGAACGAAGGGTGGATGTAGTTAAGTGTGATCTCCCGTGACAATAGATGGAGACTGTAGAGGGTGGAAAGAAGCTGGGAAAAAAAGTCCCGTTCTCCATTCTGGAGGTGCTGTTCTCAATGATTGGATATTTTGAGTCATTTGGATTCCCTAGCAAAGTTTCTACTGGTTCCTTAACTTCCCTTTGAACTAGTGGAAGGGAGGAAATACATCACCAGGAGGATCCTAGCCTCTGCAGTGACACCTCACCCAGATTTTAGTATTTGTGTTTGGGTATTCCATGTATTGTTTGTTGAAATTACTCTGCAATGGAAAATGTGTAGGAGAAGGATGAAACTGTTGGAATAAGAGGAAAAAAATGGCAGGAGAAAGTGGTTGTCGTGAAGGAAGGAGCGGAAGCTGTAATGACCAGGGTTGGAAAACAAAAGAAAGCAGACACTGGCTGTGGTGTTGGAAAAGATAAGCTGTCTATTAAGTGGTAGAAAGATTTAATGTGAGAAAGAAATACCCTTGTTTAAATCAGGTTCATAAATATTGTTGTATAGAGCTACTTCAATTTGTTAATTTTTAGGGACACAGCAGTGGATTTTCAGTCTGATACACTCTTGCTCGCTTTCATACTGCATACTTTCTCCAGGCTTTTGTGAAGCAGTGGAAAAAATATAATTACAGCCAAGGGTTTCTACAGTAAACATCTAAAATAAACAGTCTTTCACCTGAACAGCCTATACTCACCTGCTTTGTTTTGTTAAATTGTTTTTCCCATCCTCAGGCAATTCATTTAGGTGGTTAGGTGGTGTAAAGCGTTGTGCTGGATTCAGTCAGGTAAGAGTTAACTCTCGTTACAGTGGCTGCTAGGAAGTTGTTCCTGGATGCAGGGAGCAGCACTGATAAGTTCTCAGCTGGTGCTGGGCAATGCCTGCACTGAATTCAAGGTCTTTCTCTGCTTCTGACCCTGCAGCTGCGTTCCCAGCTCTCATGGTCTCGCTACAGGCAGTGCTAGGACACACAGTTCAGGCACCTGACCCAAACTGACCAAAGAAGTATTTCATTCCATAGTACGTCATGCTGGGGGCAGAGGTGAGAAGGGGGTCCGGGAGCCATTACTCTCTCCCTTATGCTCTTGCTCATTGACTTCCTGGCACCTGCTAAGCCTCTCCTGACTCCTGCATTGGCTACTTTGCTGACTCCTGCGCTGGCTCATTTGTGAGGGAGTTGTTGGGTTTGTTTAGTTTTCTCGGTCATGCTATCGCTGAGAGGGTTTGTTCGGCATCTGCTGCGGCAGCGCTCGGTCTGCAGCCCTCGGCCTGCGGCCCTCGGCCTGCGATGGCGCTCGGGCTGAAGCTCTCAGGCTCTCTGGGTCTTACTCCCACTGCTCAGCACCTGTTGTGCATTGGGCAGTGGGTGGTGAGAAATTGTATCATATTGTATCATATGTTTTATTTTCTATTGTTTTAATTATTTAGTATTAGTAGTATTTGTATATATACAATTTAGACTTAATTAGTAAATAGTTCTTATCTCAATTTTATGAGCTTCCTTATTTCTTCTTCCTCCGATTCTTTCCCTCCACTGGAGAGCGGCTTTGTGGTATTTTGCTAGCCGGAGTTAAACCACGACAAGCGTGAACGCTTACTGACCTCTGCTCACCGCAGTACAAGTCATTTCGGAATTCAAAATGCAATTCAGAAATTACTACGAAAATACTGCAGGCCTGGGATGTTGAAACGAAATACCAGAGTGCCCCAAGAACAGGCTAATAAAGAAAAAACAGTGAAGAAGTTGACAGGAGCCCGGTAGTTACTGAGTACATGGTTACCACTGTCTTGCTTTCTGTTTGTTTTGAAGTGTTACCGCTGTAAATCTATTGACCGCAGCGATGTAGATCTCTTCCCTCTGTGGGCTTTTTCTTGGGTACAGGGCTGGCTTAAAACAAGAGCTCTGAAAACTGATAAAGGTGAAATAAATGAGTCATCTTTGTCATTCATTAGCCCTGGTATTTGTTGACTGTATCTCCTGTTTATCTGTTCCTGTGTTGACCTAATGAAGCACTGTGTTACATCCTTTGATTATGGCACGTCATCTTTGCATTTATCATTTTGACTGAAGAGCACACTTTCTGCATAACAGTTGCCCACTTTTTTTCTGTTGTTTTTTTGGTGTTTTTTTTTTTTTTCTTGTTTTCCATTCCTTTGAGGGAGGCTGGACTGGGAGGTTTTATTTTCTCCTGGAAGGTAAGAAAGATGACACGTTCCCAGATGAAGAATGGGTAATGTGTGCATCTTCACAGTATTTTACAAAGAATGTTGATGCAGTTCTCCGTTATGGATATTTCCTTTTCTTGTCTTCCTTTGGAAAGTACCCTAAATTCAACGTTAGTTATCATTATTAATCTTTTAGCACTTGTTCAAGTGAACAGAGCAGTTTGGCAGTTTCAATTCGTCTGCGAATTTAAGTGAATGCTAGTTATGCCTGCTTAAGTGAAATTTTCACCAGCTAAGCCCTCTTTTGCAAAGGAAAACATCCATAGCTCTGCCTTTTATATATAGCCAAAGGTAAAGAAGCTGCTTTGGTTTGCCTGTAATGGTGTAATTAGCCGCAGTTGGGATTTTGATGTTTCCTTTTAATTCTGGTTGAAGTGGCCTGAGCTGAAGGTGGTGATCCTGTTGTTCTGGGACATGTCTTACGAGCACACTGGCTGTCTTACTACGGTGGTGTATTCAGTACTAGTAATGCTACCTCTATAAATAATTCTTAACCTTTCTGACCTGCCTTCTGGCTGAGCAATGCTCTTGATTCTACTTCTTCCTGTTCATCATTCATATATATATA
>NW_010235312.1:0-2573 GCF_000690775.1 Eurypyga helias
GGCATGATCTGCCCTTGGTGAAGCAGACACTTCGTCTCTGACAGTGGTCAGTTCTAGATCTATTAGTGGAAAGCACTAATTTCTTTTTTTTAAAAAAAAAACCAAACCCAAACTCAGTGACATTCTGTTGTAGAAAACATCAAAGTAGAATGATGTATTGTGTGAAAACAGACTTTTTTATCATTTCTGAAAATACTGTTCTTCATTGGTTTGACATTTTTAAGTCTAAGTTGATGATGGCTTTAAAATTCAGCTGAAATATGAAAAATGGAAAAAAATAACTTTTTTTAAAAATATCAGATGAGTTAATGGGTGACCTGTTGTATTTATGAACAAGGGTTGAAGGTACACCTTGGAAACTTGCACTAAAAATAATTGCATGCAGTAGTTATGAAGGAGCACTGTTCAAGACGCAGGTAGATCAAACTATTCACAGCACATGTATGTTACAGATTTGTTGCAATGAATTTTTCTCCTTTATCTCCTTTATTTTTTCCTAGTGTTCATCAAAGCTGAACCTTCAAAGAGCAAATAAATGCACTTACATAAATGGTGGAGTAAAAAGGTGAGACTAGGAAATTGTGGCATAGAAAGGAACAGTTAGGTGGATATGAGTGGAGGACAGGGCAAGTCCATTGTTACAGCTTTAGTCCTTCACCGCTGACGACGTCAGAAATCACATTTAAACTCAGCTACCATACGGGTTTCACTGTAGACTTGCTGACCGTCATCAAATATTGACCTACAGTGCACAATAGCTGTTACTGTCAAAAGCATAGTTTCTTTTTTCAAGTTAGCTGTACTACCCAAATATTAATTACAAAGTAATATTGACAAATTTATGACATTCAGTAGAGTAATAAATTTATACAACATGGAACATAGATTAGATACAGCATGATTTCTAAGTCCTCATCCCCACCTCAAATGTGAAGTGGTAAACAATGTCAGGTGTATTCAAAGCTCTTCTATGACTGTACATCTTTCATCATAATTTCTAAACATATTTTAATTAATTTGCATGTGCACCTTATTAATATGATAGTTATAAAACTAAAGATGATGTCTATACAGCATGGAACATGGCCATGTGTCACCTGCTTCTCTGCACCATTATAGTTTCCTCTTTAGCCTCTAGTTCTTAAAATTCTTCTCTGTTTGTTATAATTTGGGCTGTGTCTTACCCAAGAACGGAGTAACATCTCAATAATGCATGATCTCATTGTGCACTGAATAATGTAAGTAAACAAGTAGGAATTCTATATACTTTTGAATTAAGAAAGAATATAATTTCAACAACCAGAGATCAGAAAATCACAGTTTACTGTTTTACCACCTGTTTACATTTCAATTTCTCATTCAGCTGTCATTATATTGTTTCCATTGTTTCTAACGTAGTAAAGATTTTCCTCTAATGAACAAAACTCATTTGTTACATGTAATGTTTCACTGTATATAGGTATCCTCATTTACTCTAAAAACAAGTGGTTAAGGACAAAAAGATAAATATTCTTTAAAACTGTGCTGATTGTTATTTGTGGGTCTGAGCTGAGATATTTTTGGATTTACAGATTGTAATTATTTGGAAAAGTATTATCTTGCATGTTTTGAGCATAAAACAGTTTTATGCTATAATCTTTTGAAGTTTAAGCTATTTATTTTATTAATGAACTATGTTGAGTTTCAGAAATATTTATTTCATAACCTGTATTTTCTTCATTTTATACGTTGCCGTTTACCTGAGTTAGTTTTATTAAACTTTGTGTTTCCAGCTTGAGACTGTATTAAATGGACACATTTTTCAAAATGTTCTAGGCACTTGCTGCTTGGAACACTTACAGTCTGATGTCACACCCCACTCAGGAAAAGTGTATGTAACTATATTGTATGTATATCTGGTCTTCCCAAACCTCTCAATGTCCTGTTTTCAGAGGAAATGGAGCTGTTAAAACGCATCCCTAATTGAAAGAGTAGGAAAAGGGTTGTGTTGTTATCAGTGCAAGTGCATTATGTGGTATCTGGATATTTGCCTATAAGATGGAGAATTTGTACGGAATTCCCCTTAACTTTCCTTGTAAAGTTGCAGTTTAAGCTCCAGAAAATTTCTTAATGCCTTAATCCTGAGAATGGATTTACTGAGGTCCTTTCATGCCTCAGGCTACCATACAACTAAACAATTTGTTTCCTGAACAACAAGCTATTTGTCTCATGTGGTATATCACTTATTTAGCTATTTTTATAACTTTTGTCTATGATAGAAAAGATAAAGTGGCCCACCTTAGTCTTAGTTGAATGCATTAGGCTTCTTGTTATATTATACACCCACAGTTAATAGCTGTAATTGATTAGAGCCTCATCTGGATTCAGAAGATTAAGTAATACAAATTATTTTACAGTTCCTTAATAGAGCCTGCTTAACGAGACAATCAGGAGATTTCAAGACTTACTCTGTTTGGAGCTACACAAAAGGAATTGCTACGGCTGAGATCTAGTGTTACTGATATTAACTCTTATGCACACAGAAAATAACTGCCATCTCCATTTGTAAATATTGATATTCTGTTAATTTATAA